>NW_009952533.1:9654084-9655491 GCF_000747805.2 Chaetura pelagica | reverse complement strand
AACCACTGTTTCCACTACTCAAACAAGTATGCTGAAGTACAGCTGTTTGTTAGAGTAAGGTACAGCACTGAAACTCAATAAGAGAATTCTTGACTGTCATCTCAGAAAGGAACACCTTTCTCACACTTGAACACAGAACAAATCTCTAAATATTTCTCATGGGCTAGCCCTACCTATTTTACCATGTACTCTCAGGCCAGGTGGCTCTGCTTGACACCCAACTGCCTTGGCTCTCACCACACACAGCTAAGCATGCCATACACTGCACACCAAGCCAAAGCAACCAGCACAGGATTCTGCTGCGGGCAGAAGGAGAGCTTTCCTTACCTCCGTCAATCAGCTCCACACTTCCAAACTAAGTTCTGTATACGTAACCATACCCGAGAAACTGAGGATGTGGGGCAAATGCCATGACAGTCTAGCTGCTTGAGGAACAGAAGTGAAGTGGAATGATTTCCCTGTACTATTCTTATCCGAGTTTAGGGACAGTTTTTCACTTTGCACTCCAAGTTAAGATGATCTGTACTGCCACTTCAAATCACAGATTTCAAATAATCCTCAAGAAACGTGATTTGCCAAAACTGAATATTAACTGGCCAAAGAATTACAGTTACAAACGTGGAATTTGACATTTCCAACCTTTTATCACCTAGGCACTTCAGAAGTTTTCTAGGATACAAAAGATGCAGTACACTTTTGAGAACACAGTGCCCGAGTGCTGCACTGGTGTTTTATTTGAATAATTGGTACAGTCAATCCTTACTAGATATTTAGGAGACTACACTACTATATCTTAAGTTAAATGTAAGAATTACTACCACAACACTAAATTAAAAGCATACATTTACATGGTAATTTAAGGAAAATAGCATACTTCCAAGATAAATCACAGCATAGGTAGCCACAGAATTGTATATATATTCAACAAGTAAAACACAAAATTAAAAAACACTATCACAATTAAGATGCCAAAGACACAGGGCTGCTAACTAGTGCTGTCATCACAGAACTCTAAGTCTGGCAACTCCCGAACATACTTAAAATTGTGACAAAGGCGTGTTTTCAGCAGCGTCTCCACAGACTGCCAATACACATACACGTACATCGTTATGCTGAGACATGAACTTCACAGACGCTCAGCTTGCAACGCACCGGTAAAACCTGGAACCGAGTTCTCAGAGGATTTAACAGCGCAGCTCGCTTGGGACTCAGTATCACCGAACACACACGCCAGGCCCGGCTGAGACCGGGCAGAGGCAACAGGCGCCACAAGCCGCGGAGCTGCCCTGAGCTGCTGCTGTCCCTCACACCCACCCCATGGCGCAGGGCTGGAGGGGACCTACGTCCCCAGAGAGCTGCCAGGCGACCCAAAGGAGAGGCTGGAGGCAGCCAGCACAAAACTCACTG
>NW_009952533.1:9648664-9649663 GCF_000747805.2 Chaetura pelagica | reverse complement strand
AGCTGCCGACGGGGGCGGTGGGCGGTCCTCCCCGGCTCCGGCCCGCTGAAATAGTGCCTAAGAACCCTCGCCTTTATGTCCTAATTTAATAAAACAGTACATGAACAAATAGTGCGAGGGCAAGACCTTGAGAAGACCACTCAATGCGGCATTGTTTTGGTAAGGAAACTCAAAACAGAACGGGCTTATAGTTACACTTGTATTTATAAATTATCTCGGGTGTAATGGTTTAACAGTAGTTCAACTGATAGTGATTTGGTGGGACTATTTTAGGTGACTGAGGGATATATACTTCAGTTTTAAATACGTCTGGGTGTCACAAGCCGGTACTGGGGGGGCTACTGTGCTGTCACCACAGGACTCTGTGAATTTCCCACACTGGGAGTAACTTCACTCTATTTTATTTTCTGTATCTTAGCAAATCTACTATTAGTTCCTGCTCCTTTTGAATCAGTGAGCTTTGGTATTTATTTAAGTGTATTCTTGTTGGGCCCACAGTTAAGCCTAGCCTGCACTGGCCAGAAAAACAAAATAGCACCTCATTTTAAATGCTTGGGGAAAAAAATAATAATTAAAAAAAAAAGGCAAGCTAATTTAATCTTTCTTTTTAAAAGTAGCATTTACAATTTCTAGAAATAACTGAGATGGCAGTGTTACTATCAGCCTTCCTCTGAGCCCAAGCACTGGCCTGCAGAAGTCATGCATGGAAACAGGTGGGCAGTTCAGGAATCTCACTTAAAATTACACCTGTTTTAGAACTAGTGTATCAGGTATCATTCAATTTTGCAGTCATGTAGGCTTTTTAATAACGATGCACTTCAGAAACCAGTCCAAAGCTGTTACCCACCTGACAGTGAGTAAGCACATAATTTCATTATCAAAGGAAAAGATAATGTCCTCTTTGTTCATGTAGGTGAGGAAGATAAGGAAACACAATTGTGTAGGGAGAGGGGGCTTAACATAGAGGCTCATGAGTAGTCAGTTCCTGAAAAGTAACTG
>NW_009952533.1:9644564-9648509 GCF_000747805.2 Chaetura pelagica | reverse complement strand
AAAGAGTGTGGCCCCTCAGAACTAGTGCTACATCAGCAGGCCAGGAGGTACTACTGAGAGCAGACCCTAAGCATTCAGCCAACCTGCTAGGTCACATTATCGGCTGTGATACTTATTTTCCAATTTTATTTAACTGAAAAGTTACCATGCTTCTCAAAAACACTTTAAAAATAATTTTTTTTAAAGCCCAAACCTTAATTTAGATTACTGGCACAGGACTTCAAGAATAACTATGTACCCATGTGTAGTTTACTTTGTCCCACAGTTGTCTTCAGGGTTAAAATTAGAATAATATTTTTCCTGCTTGTTGATAGTTTTTGTCATTTCTCTATTACAATTCCACTGAAGTGTTGTATAGTAATTGGGTTGTACACATTGTTGCTTACATTTAAAAAAAATAATTAAAAAACATTGTTTAGCTTAGCCCTGAGTTTTTTAGATGGCAAAAAACATTAGGTCTAAGGTTTAGATTGTCCTACCATGACAGGCCCATCAGGGAAAACTGGTCCACCTACCTCAATCATGTGAAGTAAAAATGTATTCCATTCTAGTTGCAGCTAAAAGAAGCAACAGTAGTCCAACAGAAATACATACACATAACATTTTTTCCCATAATAAAAAGAGTTAACTTGTATTTACATAAATAAAGCAAGGAATCAAACTCACTGTTATGTTGGTATTCTGCACTGTTTATTGACTATTGTAATCTAGTTGACATACTGGATTTCTACCACCAAAATTATTACAACTTGTCCTAAACCTGACCCACTAGCTCAAACATTGTCAGATTCTGAAATGACAGCAATGTAATTTAAAAAAACCCACAACCTGAGATGGAAGACTAAGAAGAAATAATCCCTTAATTTAAATGGACAAAAATTACCTATCTAATGAGCAATAAAAGGAGTTGCACTTTCTTCACTAATTAAGGTTAGAAGTGTGTTTGTATCAGCAGTTTAGAAAATTTTCCTCTTTTCTGCCATTTGCTGCTCAAGGTCACCAAATTTTACAGACTTCTTGTACCCTTCTTTAAGAGCCTATGACATAGATTGGTTATGTGAAGTTCTGGCAACATCCTGTCCATGTATCATGTATCTGTCTTTGCTTTGGTTATTTTTCCCTTGACATTCATTGCAAGCATGGTTTCAGGAAATACCCTCCTCAAGTTGTTTTATACAACAGGCAAACATCAGCACAACGTATGTTTTCTTCCATCTTACCTGCCTTATGTTCTTGTGTGATCACTTCAACATTCTGATTTTCTCCTTAAGACAGTGTTCTGATCTGTGGCTGATTGCGTCTTCAGTGTGTATCTTAGGGAGAGAAGGGTTAGGAATTAGTGAATTTTAACTTTCAGTTTTATTGGGATTATTTTACATATCATTGATATCAGTTCCCACCGTTTGCAACAAACACACAACTGTGTCAAAAACATCACTTAACAGCATCCTTCCAGAGTATTGCAGTTTCTTTTCTAAGCAATACTACCTCCTTCAGGAGACAAGCCCTGTCATGAGGTTTATAGAGCTTCCTTCTAACTCCCATCTTGCTTATTACTGTGTCATCGCTGTTGGCTCGGAAGGTTTTAGGGGTCTTAGTGTATATGTGAGGTACCACTCAGCTGCATGCTTCCTCTCCTCTCATTCGTCCACAGTGCAAACAGAAACAGACTAACCGCCAGCCACCCATGATGCACACCGACATTCTTTATTCTACTGTCAACCAAGTTGATTATTATTATGGCAATCACGTATGTAGCTGATAAGATGGGCGTTCCTTTCTGGCACTCCTTTAAAGCACAATTTAGTTTACCCAACAATTTAGTTTAGTATGCAGCTGTATGCTTTTTCAGGTTTGCCAACATTATATCCTATGGCTATTTTTTTTCTGAAGTATCCCATTAAGAAGCTGTATGAGATTAAGAAATACCTTCCCCAGCCTTTGAACTGAACTGACTTTTGTAAATGAGAAGGATTTTACACTGACACATTTTAGTAATCTCCTCCCACAAAACTTACACTGTCCATTTAAATTACCTCGAGTTAGCAAACAGTACTACTTAATACTACTTAATTTATGCCTTAAAATAGCCACTATAAAGCATTTATGCTATCTATCTGGCATTTGCTTTGACAAAAAAAATAAAAAATACAGCTAAACAAGTTTGGAGAATAATGGAGCTACAGAACTACTGGCTCATTGCAGTATTTGGTAAAGTCCAGCTTGTTACACCCCAGTGTCCACAGGTGATAATTGCTTGTACTTACTTAGCTCACTCTCAGTATCCCAAAGGTGATAATACTTTCTTTTTTCCCCCATACTATCATTGTCTAGCTTGGAATCAGAATTAAGCTAGATTCACAGGAGCTTGTTCCCATCTGTAACTAATTAAAAGTTCATAGCTTTTCTTTCCAAACTGAAGGAAAGCTTGGGGTACTTGTTTATACCAGTTGATTTAATAAGATATTACATACTCCTTTAGAGCTCAGTTCACATACAAAATATTTTATACTTTCTGACACTAATATTTGCACATCCACATGGACTTCATCCGACCCAAGTGCTTTATTTATTTATTAACCAGTTCTTATTTTAGAAAATGTCTTTCTTCTATGAGAAGTTGACTCTGGTTGTCATCCAGGTCGCTTGTTCTTAGTTCTTCCCTTTGGATCTCTTATTTCTGAAAATTTGTAGACTTCCTCCTCTTACTACAAACTAGTAATTAAACTTGCCATGGATTACAGTTGAACTGCCACTGTTTCGTTTAGATTCACATTCCCCCTCCATATGTGCTATTTTCATCTTGTTTAAAATGTTGGCCTGACGTTTTTAAGGGCTACTGTTTTTCTTCTCAAAAGTGAAGCGTATACAATACCCACAGCTGTAAAAACCTGGAAGAGCTACATCCATGCTTTAGAGAAGGAAAGAAGAACAGCTTCTAAACATAATTAGTAAACAATGGCTTGGCCTGTTCTTGTCCCAGAAGTAGGGCATGACCAAATGAACTCTGCATTTTTCAGAAAAGATCTGCACGTCAAGGCCCTGCATGTGGTTGTTCCCAAGAGCAGGCAGTCTGCCAGGCTCCATATAGGAAGAAGGTCAGCCATGTCACAGGAGTGAGAGGGAGTGACGTAAGGGACTGGTGATTAGGTGCAAAGCGCTGCATTTTGCTCCTCACGATCTCTGTTTCAGCAGAGTAGAGTTGGTAGTCAAAGACCCAAGACTTTGGACTTATGACTTAAAATTAGGTGGTGTAAATGTTCTCAAATACCATTCTTGGGACTTCCCAACAATGAAAGTAAAATTAATTTTAAGAACACAATAACTATAGGGCAGTCATAGGCAGTGCCTGTATGGCATGCAGTTCAAACACTGAAGGTGTTAGATCCTATGTGTAGAGCAGGTCTGAACAGCACTGAATAGTAAAGGATTGGATTTAGCATTGCTATGGGTCACTTCTAATCCTGTGTTCACACAAGCTGACTCGCCAGCTTAAAAAGATTGGATGTGGACGAAAAACATGAACAATTAAAATACCTTTATTCCATATATATAGATATGAATAAATAGATATGAAGACAGTTCCTAGACAAGCAGCATGTCTGACTTGAAAAGAAACAAGCTAAACTAGCATTATTGTTTACAGCGTTTTGTCCATACTTTTCTCAAACATATTACTTACCAATAGTTACGAATTTTCTTTCAGTTGCATTGTGCCTCCCTGTCACCTTTCAAAAAACTCGCTTTTCTGCAATACTACTTTCTGCCATTTTAATTTCTTCTTGATTCTTAAGCACGGACATATCAGTTGCTCCTTTAAGGAAAAAAAAAGATAAATGTCTACACCTTAAAACTATAATCTGTGGAGGGCGGAAGGGGGAGACCCCCCACCTCCCTCAGGCCCCGCCCCTCCCTCCCTCCCTCAGCCCTCCAGCCCCGCCCGCC
>NW_009952533.1:9615347-9644239 GCF_000747805.2 Chaetura pelagica | reverse complement strand
CCCCAAATCCGTGTGGCAGGCGGGCTTGCGCGGCCCTTCCTGCCTTTGCGGCCCCCGTGTAAGTTACGGGGAGTCATTGGAGACCTGGCAGCTGTTGGTTTGGTGGCTTGTTTTGGAGTTTTTTTAAGAAAAAAAAAAATACAAACGCCTGACCGTGATGGTGCTGTGTTTCTTGCAGTCCCTCTCCATGTAACTGGGCTTCCTTAAGCTTTGGGACACATCTGAAAGTGGTATTACGGCCTCTCATGTAGGTAAGCACTGAAAGTTAAAGTGTTAACCATGGCACTTATAAAAATGTCCGTGTTGATTCTGATAACTCTTTAGTGTTTTCTTAACGGGAAACGTGTTGTGTAAAATAAAGTGTGAGCTCGTTAGCTCTTTTTCTAGAAATCTTTGTCTTATGAAAGTACTGTTTTGAAGTGGAAGTGATTTAACCTGCAGATTTTGTGCTTGATGGCAAAATTTAGAAGTGCATGAGCTTGGGACCTGATGGGATTCACCCACGGGTCCAGAGGGAGCTGGCAGACTGCTGATTGGAAAAAAGGGAAACATAGCCCCTGTTTTTAAAAGGGGAAAAAGGAAGATCCAGGAAACTGCAGGCCAGTCAGTTTCACCTCTATGCCTAGCAAGGTCATGGAGCGGATCCTCCTGGAAACTTTGTAAAGGCACATTGAAAATAAAGAGGTGACTGGTGGCAGCCAACATGGCTTCCCTAAGGGCAAGTCATGCCTCACCAATCTGGTGGCCTTCTACAACAAGGCTACAGAGATGGTGGATGGTGGCAGAGCAACTGACATCATCTACCTGGATTTGTGCAAGGTGTTTGACACTGTCCATATGACATCCTGGTCTCCAAACTGACAAGGTGTGAATTTGACAGATGGAGCACTTGGTGGATAAGAGATTGGGTGGATGGCTGCACCCAGAGAGTTGTGGTTGATGGCTCAATGTCCAAATGACAGAATCCTAGGGGTTGGAAGGGACCTCGAAAGATCATCGAGTCCAACCCCCCTGCCAGAGCAGGGTCATCTAAAGCACATCACACAGGAACTTGTCCAGGCGGGTTTTGAATGTCTCCAGCAAAGGAGACTCCACAACCTCTCTGGGCAGCCTGTTCCAGTGCTCTGTCACTCTCACAGTAAAGAAGCTGGATGAGGTTTTTTGCAACCTGATCTAGTGGTAGGGTTCTCTGCTCATGGCAGGGGGTTTGGAACTTGATGATCTTTAAGGTCCTTTCCAACCTTAATGATTCTATAACTTCCAGTGTGCAAAACTGGTCAGAGACATCCTAAAATATGTAACGCAAAAAAAATAATTTAAAAAGCACAGAAGTGTAATCTGTTTCCAGGGCCTAGTTTAATATAAATGTGATGAATGCATGACTTTTGAATGTTGAACATTCATTTTGAAGTTGATGGTATTGTTGATGGCATGAAGAAGCGTATGTTTTTGAATGCTTAGAGTCTGGGTTGGAGAGAGGATGTTTGTCTTTACTAATGCCAGTGAAAAGTAACATTTATTTAAATCTTTGCATGCAACTTTTTTGGCCTACAATGCACAACTTTTCTTCTTTTAGGAAGAGTATTTACATCCTTCAGAATGCCCAACTCCAACTCTAAATTTCATTGGAACCATAGAAGTGGTCAGGAAGCCAGCAGGCGGGAGTTGGTTTCTAGGTCTTTGCAGAGTGCTCAACACTGCTTGGAGGACCAGGATTTTGGAACTGCATATGCTCACTATCTTCTGGTACTAAATCTAGCTCCTGAGTTAAAAACTAGTGTAAAAGTAAGTGCTCTCTGAATTACTTGAAACAGTGTTATATACTGTATTCCTTTTGAGGCTTTGTGAAGTGCTTTGTGCTTGTGATTTGTTGCATGTAACTTGATGTTCTTCTTCAGTCTTCAAAATAAAAGCAGACAACAGTAATAATAGAGACAGCTAGTAACTTATTTAATAAGCTGTGTATGCCTATGGGAAGGGTAATGATACACTTTTAATCTGTATGTGTCAGCTAAGTTTAATAAAATTACGGCCTTGTTAGTATTTGCTTGAAGTACAGCATGCATTAATATCCACACAGGCTCTTATCACCCTGCTGGAGCTCATTTCTACTTCTTTAAGTGAGCCAGCTAGTTTGGAATGATAGTAAACAATTGTGTGCTGCTGCCTGGAGAACTAAGAGTGTCCTGGTGTAGGTGTTCAGGATGCTTCTAGGTGTTTTCAGGGCTCAGTTCCCCACTTTTACTAACAGCCAGCAACTCAGTGGTATATGCTTTATTTTCTAGGAAGCATTTCAGCTTAGTCTCTTTAAATGGGCAGAAGAGCTAGATTCTCTGGCACGGATTCAAGATCTGTTTAACTGTTATGAACAAGCCCTTGAACTGTATCCAAATGATGAAGTGATATGCAATAGTATGGGAGAACATCTATTCAGGTTTGTAGCAATATATTTTCAGTTTTTGTACAGTTCATTTAGTATTGTATGTTTATAAGCAAGGCCCAATTCAGCAAAGCACATAAAACCCACTTAAAAGAACCAAATGCGAGCATCTGCTTAATGCTGTATGGCATGTACTGTTGACCTTCAGATCTGTTTGTCAACTTAAAATTGAGTAGCCAATGCTAAAATAAATTTTGAATCTCCCAGCAAAAGTGAAAAAAAAAAGTAAAAGCACTTTTACTAAAGTAAAAACTTTAAAGTAAAAGCATTTCCTTAAAATATTTCCTAACAATTCACTAAGGAATTATTAAACAAAAAAAATAGAACAAAGTTGTTCTCAGTCACTGTCTTAACTATTGTTGTGGTTAAACTGTAATTTTTAAAGCTCTTCCTTTCTTTCCTGTTAGATCCCTGAAAAATACTGCCTTTCAATACTGTATTTTAATTCTGCTCCTTCTTGAGGTCATGTATGATGGACCTTTGAAGTGAACAAGCTGTTGGTGTATAATGTAACATGCAGGGCTCTTCTTAAATGGTTTGGTCTTAGGTTTTTATGTATTAGTATAAAGCATTCTTTTCCTGCTTTTTCCAGACAGCGCAAACATGGTGCTTTGCTGTTGCTCAGGGTTCTAGGTCTTCCCAGAGTGGAATTTTATGATGTAAATTTGATAGTATGTCATAGGTATCATTAAAACTTCCCTGAAGTCCAAAATTCAGTTTCAAAATAGACGCTTAACTGCAAATGCCAGCAACTCAAGATTTTGTTCTTTTACAGTGTGTTCCAGTTAAATACAGCAAAATCGTTTTGGGGTTTGTAGCATTCTCTTGACTTGAAAATGTGAGACTGGATTGCAGAGTTGCTGCTGTCATAATGTTGCAGCAAGTTCTTGTAAAACTTGTTTTAATTTATCAAAGGATGTAGTAGGGGATGAAGATTGGTGCACACAGTGGTATTTTTTCCTCACTTTAAAAAAAGTTATATGATATAGAGCTGTAAATCATTCTTTTCATCTGATAGCATCAGTATTTCTAAAGATAATCTTTCTCATTAATGGAAAGTATTTCCATTGTCTTTTAACTGATGTAAGACCTCTTTACAGACCCACAGATATTTACAGATACTTGCCACCTGAATGCATGCTTTCTATTTATTTGTCATTACTACTATTAGAATGGGCTTTAGAGATGAAGCAGCTGGATATTTTCATAAAGCAGTGAAGCTTAACCCAGACTTTGCTGATGCAAAGGAGAATTTTTACCGTGTTGCAAACTGGCTTGTGGAGCGCTGGCATTTCATTATGCTCAACGATGCCAAGAGGAACCTTACTTACCTAAGAGCAATTGAGAACGCTGTCCACTCAGGGTGCAAATCTGTCCTTGACATTGGAACAGGAACAGGAATCTTGAGGTATGTCAGAAGTGCATATTTTACATGAACTTAATAGATACGTATTTCTTGTCTGTCAAAGCTTGGTTGCTAGTGGAACAAAACAATTTACTTTCATGCCTTTATTGAGACAAAACTTAAGAAAGGAAACAAAGTTTTCAAAAGTTAGTGAGTGGGGAGGTTGGTGTCTAGTATTTTTGGGCGCCTTTATTATTTGTTACAGATGCTTTTTCTGCCCATAACTGCTGTGTAAACTGAATTACTTGTGTTGGTTACGGAGTTGTAATGTCACGTGTTCTGTTTTTAAATATTGAATCAGAGTGGATTTAACATAGCAGAGGGAGTATCCTTATACTGCCTGTCTCTTCTGTTTGGTTATAGCATATCAAGAGGATATAAATTCGTCTGATATCAGTGTTCATGCAAGAATTACTAGTTAATTTAATTATGGTTTTTAGACTTGAACTGTTTTCTTATAAATATGATGCAGATACAGAAATGGAGCTTAAGAAAACTCAGTATCTTGTCATGCTTTACCTAAAATGATTTAAACTGGAGGGGAAAAAGCCCTGCTTTTTGTTTTACAGTATGTTTGCAAAAAAGGCAGGAGCATCTTTTGTCTATGCCTGTGAATTATCAAAAACTATGTATGAGCTGGCCCGTGATGTGGTGGCAGCAAATAATATGGAAAGAGAGATTAAACTTCTGCATTTGAAGTCATTTGATATAGAAATCCCAAAGCACATACCTGAAAGGTAAGTTGTCATGCTCTGTTGTGATATTATTTTTAATTTGCTCTTAATTTCAAGATAGTAGAAAATACCCTGTGACCTAAATAGGAAATAACTTGGCCTGTGGTATTACCCGTTATGTGAGAAAGTTCTCTGTATGTTTTATGTTTTTCTAGAGCACTACGGAAGTTGCAATGTTCTTTACGTTCTATCAACCACTGTAGATCAACAATGTCATAAATTAAGCCGTTTCTTTGATGGTGGGAGCTTGGAGCATGTGCAATTACATTGCAGCAATAGGAAAAGAGAAATTAGATTACTACATTTCTTTACTAACTTCTTTGTGCTTGGATTATAGGGTTCTTTTGTTAAATTCCTTTTTAACACACATGCATGGATGCATACCCTTGTACAAGATTCAGACAAAATACCTATTCTGCCATATTATTGCCTGTGTGCCCAGGCTGAAACATCTTCCTGTTTTGGCTAGACTCTTCCCACATTATTTATAAATACTGAACAAGAAGCTTTATAGTGAACTCTTCCTCAATATTTACTCTTTCTTATTTGCATCTTGAATAACTTCTAATAAGAATTTAAAACACATCATTTGTTGAAAGAGTTAAATTGCCTACCTGTATTAAAACTTCAGAACACTGGGAAAGTTTTGCTTTGAGATCACATTGATATGGTGGTTTCTTGTTTTTTGTTCTTTTAAAAGAGTGACTGTTAGCAGTAATGCATATTGTACATTATATTTCATGTTGTTCTTTTTCTTACATAGGGTTTCCTTGGTTGTCACAGAAACAGTTGATGCTGGTTTATTTGGAGAAGGAATTGTGGAGAGCTTGATACACGCTTGGGAACATCTACTTTTACAACCAAAGGTAGGTGGTGTGGGTGCGTATGTATAAATGGGATTCCTGTTTTGTTTGCTATATGTTCATGCGTGTGTGTGCACATGTGCACACATTCACAGATTTGCATCAGTGAGGAAAGACTGTCTTGTAAATATTTCAAATTTATTGATATTTTTAAAACTAGCAATCTGGGTTTGTTCTAGGAATTTTGTTTTGGTGAAAGACAGCGAGGCAGCTGCATACATTGTACTTATGTGAGCTCATGTTCTGAGCAGATGCATCATTTCAGTGCACATTTCCCTGATGTTACCTTCCAGCACACAGAGGTGGTTCACTCTTGATCACCTTTTTTGTTTTGAGGTTTTTTTCCCCCCTCTTATTTTTTACCCATCCTTTGTATGTAACACCAGAGGGATCTGTGTGTGTTTTAAAGGCATTATTTTCCTGCACATTTGATTGTAACCTGGTCTTTTTGAGATACCAGCAAGTAGCATGAAGTCATGTCAGTCTAAGCAGAAGATGCTGAGTAATGATAAAATTATTTCTCATCATAGTGCTAGAAACCAGACAGTTATAATTGGGTAAATATGCCATAAGTTTATGCTCTTAGGTTTTTTGTCAACTTTGAATTTTTTTCAGGTCTGAACAATCTGATGTGGTCTCTTGAATTTTGCTTTATATATTTTGCATCTTAGCTAGCATACATTAAGCAAATTAATATATTAAGGAAAGTTATATGCCTTAACCTCTTCTAGGTCTTATGAAATAGAAGTACTTTTGCTTTGATATTGCCTTGATTCCAACTACTTTAGAAACAAGGTTTTTTTGGCCGAAAGTTGCGGGTTTTTTTGTATTGTGTTGAACTGAAACTAATGACCTCTAGCGTTAAGTATAGGAATGATGCATAAGGGAGAGGTCCTCAAGTGTTTCCGTGTATCCTAACAGAATACAAATTAAAAAAACACTTTTAGAATTACACAGAGGAAGTAGTAGACTGAAAATTAAACCTGATGCCTGAATATATTGAAATAGTATTTAAGACAGTTCTTTAATGATCGACTGGTATGGCAAAGACCAGAAACTTTACTAGTCACTAAGAACTTACTGATGTTTTGATTGTAAGCTTAAATGGCTCACTGGTCTGTAACCAATGCTTTGCAGCAAGGGTAGAAATAAGTCACTGTCTCAGGGCATGTTGTTCGTGTTTTCACAGCCTAAAAATCAAGATGTCAGTACTGGAGACTATGGCAGAGTTATTCCTGCAAGTGCTACAATATTTGGGATGGCAGTGGAATGCAAAGAGATACGTAGACATCACAGGTGTGTTTAAACTCTAGCACAGTTTGAACCCACATTTCTTATTTGGGAAAAGAGACATTATTTTTATTGAGGGTATTTCATTTACCATTGTCTTCATTGTTTGAATGGCTGATCATCTGTTTCTCTAAACAGATTTCTATTCTCACCCTCCCCACCTCTTTTCCAGGCTCTCTTTGTTTTTCCTTTTTTTTCCCTTCACAATTCAGACTTTCTGGATCACTTCATCAGAAACTCTTGATTTTTGGTTATGCTGAAATGCATGCCTTTAACACTAAAGAAATTTAATTCCTTAATAGTAAAATTACTTCTCAATTTCTCTATTGAAGATTCTTGGGTTAAGACTTGGCTTTTCTCCTCATTTTACCCCGTACCTCACCGCTTCATCTAACTTTCAGAAGATGAGGACAGGATTTTGTAAAGTGTTAGTAACCCCACCTAGCATTATCTCTCTGAATATGTGCCTTGCCTAACTGAACTACTTATGCACTAGGATTTATTTGCTGAGATCAGTTCTGACTATTTATCAGTTACTTCCATATTCACTTTTATTCTCATGTTCTGGAGCAGTATTTTTGTTTGCATACAGCCTCTGTCTGAGAGGCTTGGACTTGATATATTTGTTTAGCATTAATATTTTTTGCAGATTAAAGAACACATTAACTTCTACATGAGCTTCAGTGTACTGTATGAAAAACAGCCAGGCTGCATTAGCGATTTTTCTTTTTTATTGCAGTAGATCTGGACAATGGCCAGAAAGAGGCAGAAGTTTCCATAGTTAGATGGTCATGTTGTCCCAAACCTGGGTATTTCACCCAATGTGCAAAAAGAGCCAGTCAACACACTATGTCAAGATAGTTGTCTTTTTTTCTAGTTAGCAGAGTAGGATGCTGGGCATTTAGCACTAGCCAGCACACCTTTTGGCGAAACGAATAGGATCTCATCTACAACATAGCAACAAGGGAGAAACTACACTAAATACATGATTGGTTAATAATGATTAATTCGCCACTCCTATCTATACATATGTATCTAAGATCATGTTTAAAACATCAAGGGAGTTTACATGATTAGCATGCTTGGTATTCGCAAGTTGGTATGTAATTTGGTATTATAATTACCTAAGTTTACTATAGGATATACTTACATCTTGACTTTATTCCAAAATCATGCACACATTTCTAAGCAACCATAAAACCACTATCCACAAATTTACAGCTTTGTTATCTTGGGTTTCTCTGTGCTGTCTTTGTTCCAGACTAGGCACTTTCCAAGGAGTCAATGTGACCAAGGTCAGATACTCCTCTCTCAATCACACAAGTCTGCTGAAATTGCAATCTTTGTAATTCTTACCACTTTTCTTTTATGACTGATGTTGAAAGAGCTTTTTTATGGGTTAAGTTAATTATTCATCAATTAGAATACATTTTTTTGCCTTGAAACGAAGCATTGAGTGTTCCTTACAAAATTTGAACAGGATGAAAGTTAATGTCCTGTAACTTTAACCAGTTTTCTTGTGGTTGTAGTTTTTGGTGCACATAAGCCAACTTTTGAAAAAGTTTTGTGCTCTTTTACCCCTTGATTATACCTATATTACTTGATGTTCTGGTGATAATTGTATTGTTTCTTTACTATAGCTGATGCTGCTTGTACTCATTGCTTGTGTTCCCTAGAATGGCTGTAGGACCGAACTCTGCTGTGGTGTTGTGTAATTTTTTTCTTTTTTTTTTTATGATTAGTTTTAATTTTAATTTTGTTCTGAAGTCATTGCTCTCTCTCTGAAGCTGTTGTTTCACATCCACGTGAAATGTGGTTTTCTTCTGGAAGAACACAGGAACTGACAAACTTGTGAGAAGACTTAAGTTCTACTAAGGATAAATTTAGACTTCTGCAAAACTTAGATAGCGAAGAATCCTACATACTGCTTTTCAAGTTTGAAATCTTTCAAGAGTCATATGTAACAGTAAAGCAATATTCTCAGACAACATAGGTCTGCTACGTTAGTGCATCTGCATTTAGTAATTTTGAATAAAATATGCTAAAATATAGGTTAATATACTAATTGAAGTCACTGTAAGAAATAATGGTTTCAGGAATTTTCAATGTTTAATTTTTAGTTGATTTGGCCTCAGAAAGGGAGGCAATGAAGTGGCTCTACTCTTTGCTTATGTATTGAAGCCAGAAGGGCTCATGTTGCTAATCTACTGACCTCTTCCACTATGTAGGAAGTTCTCACACTCTGTGCATGTAATAATACTTAGCCAGCATGGGAAGAATTTTCTTCAGTTTTTTTGTAAAAAAAAAATTTTTGAAGTCTCATTTCTTCTCATTATTTGAAGTTTCATTTCTTCCATTTTTCTCTTTGCTCCCAGAGTGGGAACACAAGAAGTTGCTGGTGTGCACTTGTCAAATTCAGTGCAGTTCTTCAGCCCAACATATGTTTCTGCTGGTTCAGAAGAAACTGTCGAACCTTACACCACTGAGAAGCTCAGTCGCATTCCTGGAGGTTATGTACCTCTGACAGAGCCTTGTCAAGTAATGACAGTAGATTTCAACAATCTGCAGGTAATGTTTTCTTACGTCCTTTATAATTAATCTATTCATGAATAACAAGAGTCCTGTGTATTATTTGCATTCCCAGTTCAATTTTGGAACAGTTCACAAGTACAGAGTTGGCAGGGCTGCAATGAAATCCTCTGCTGGTTTTGATACTTGCTTGTTTATGTGGTGTTGTGATTCATCCAATGTCAGTCTGAGTTTTTGAAGGTGGAGTTTTTTGTTTGGAATAGTTTGTTTGGAATAATTAAGAGAATAGTTTATCGCACTATAGGATGAAGCAGCTGACAGCCTCAGTACAGGAAGGTGGAGGAAGGATGCAATAGACCTATCTTAAAAGATTTATGCAGTTATGTAGCTGACTTTTATTCTTCTCAAGTTAGAGCCTTCATGAAACTCTTAAACAGAGGTTATATTGTACATCTGACATAAATATGTCTGTAAGTGTAAAGGAGAAGGGAGATGACAAAACTATCAGCTTGATTTCACCCTTTAGCTCCTTTGGTTCCATGTGGTATTTCTGTAATATGACATTCTAAAATATGGTAGTATTATTTTGTTTATTTTGCTCAAAATATTTTTGTATACATGTACTAAATAAGCCTTAACTGTAAGGCAAGGACCTCATCCACTTGCAGCTGAGCATGCTAAATAGATGATGTATCTGATCTCTGATGTGTTTCTTGCTCATTGACCTGTGGTGACAAGTTAGTATTGAATCAGAGCTTAGAACAGATTTTGTTATATAAATGAAATTGTTCTTGGCTACTGCTTGGCCAGGAATTGCAGTGTTTCTGAATCAATAGCTTTTCCTAGTTGGCTTGTCTGACATCCTGAGATAAAAAATGAAATCGGACAAAGCTTTTCATTATACTACTGGGAGCAGTCTCTCTGTAACCTAATGTTATTTCTGCTTCTGACATCAATAAGAAACTATTACTCTCATCTGAGAGATACCTACTCATAAGCATCTGCCTGCTGGCAGACATGTAAAGATAATTTGAAAGAGTAAAGAACAATGTTGCTCTTTAAACCATGTTTCATAACTGCTTCTTTGAAGTTTCAGTTAGGCTAATAGAGTCTTCCTGTCATGAAATAGTAAGGTGTCATAAGTAAAGAGAAAGAAAAGAAATGCAATTAGTTTATTTGGAATTATTGGTTATTGTTTGTCTTTTCCTTGACACTTGGCAAATAAAGCATTTTCAAACACTGGTAAGTTACTTTCAAAGTTGGAGTGGGTTTTTTAGTTGGTTGGTTTTGGTTTGGGCGGTGGTTTATTATTTTTTTGTATTTATTTGTTTGTTTTATCTGGGTCACACCTGGATGTTCAGTCAGTGCAGGTAAAAAATATATTTTTTTTTTGTGCTCCTGTTGTAATAAAAAAAAACCTGCTCTATTTATCAACAGTAGCAGAATTACAAGGATTGAAATTCAGATGAGAAGTCACTTAGCACTAGTAAGGTAATTTCAAAGACCCATTTCCTAAACTTATATTTCAAGAATTAGAAGGATGTTGCATTCATTCCACTTGTACTGACTACCCAGATCTAAATTGACATAACTGAGGAAAAGACTTAAAGTACAAGTTTTTCTCAAACTGAGTTGTAGGTGTCTTTAGAGATACCAGCACAGATTGTCATTGACAGTCATAGAAATAATGTCAGGTTTTTTTTAAAAAGCAGCCGAGTTATGCTGATTACTTTATTACTGCTATTATTATTAGCAGCTCAATTCATTCCAGCCAGGGGAAAAAGATGTGGCTATAATTCCAGGCTGCAGACACTTGCACCTAGCCAGGTACTACATGTGTGTGTTTGCTGGCAGCAGATCAGCACTACTGGGAGTCGAATTGAGTTTTTACCCCAGCAGCCAGTAATTAATTAAAGCTCAGTCTCACTTTCAGGCCCTAAAGGAACTGAGCTATTGCCAACAATTACAGATATTGGTTCTCTTTGATTTTCATTAGAAGTTACTGTGTGGAATATTTGAGAAATTCTGGATCAAGACATAGGAAACTTGATAGCTGCATTACTTCTCTAGTTTTCCTTTTATCTGTAGTCCCATTTACTTTCCTTAAATGCAAGGTATCTTTCTCATTCAGAGGATGTGTGTGGCATAACATAATTTTGGTGTTTTTTTTTACTGTCACTGCAGTGTTGCCATTTCTTTGCTGTGTGTCCAACTACAGTATTTGATAAATTGCCATCTTGATGTGCTAGACCTGTTTGAGTCTGTAATTTCATAAATAATAGAAAATAAAAAGGTTATGCAGTAGAAAAATGTGAGGAATAAATACTGGATAAGCAGCATGGTAGAGAGCAGAGAAAGCTGATGCAGCTGCCTTCAAGTGGATTTTTAAGTATTGTGTGCCACAGGATAGGGAAGTAATACTACAGTTACTAAAACTAGTGGATGAGAACCTTGGGCCTGCTGCTTTTGAGGAATAATCAGAAAGAATATTTTTAATATAAAATACACTTCTAAACCAGCTATTACTTCCCTAACATTGAGAAGCAGATGCATGCTTGTGCTCTTGCTGTCTTGCTTCCAAGGGGCTTACTGCCCTCAAAGCTTCAACTTACTACTCTCTTATTTTCTCCAATTGAGGATCTATGAAAAAAAAATTACTAGCAGCAAAACACTTCTATTGAAGAGCAGTGAAATCTCATCATGAAGTTAATTGGCATTAGCAATTCTAACACATGCATTGTTTGCCCATCTCTCAATTGAGAGAAAAGAGAAAAGACCAGCTCTTGGAGAACACAGAGTGAGCTTAAAGAGGGGAAAATAAAAAATGCAGGATGCGAGAGCTACTCATGTTCTTAGAGTGGGACTTTTATTTTTTCTGTGTGTATTTTAATATTGAAACTTAGGGAGGACAAATGTTGACATAAGCAGATCAGGAAGAAGATAAATGTTTATGTAAGGCTGTTACTAAGTAGAAGGGTTGTGAGTAAGAGAATCAATGTGACTAGGAGTTGTTACTACATTGTGACTAACAGAATCCCTTGTGATTGACTTCCTATAAATTGAGTTATGTAGTCACTATCTACATTAGAGCTGGGCCTTTTATGTTTGTGAATGTTGGTAGCTGAAGGTAGTTACTGAGGAAAATAAATTGTACATGGAAGAAGACTTAACTTCTGGTAAATATTCAAAACTTTTTAGGAATATTGGAGAATGTATAACCATATCCCTTTAGGGAAGATGTTAGTTCTTCCCAGTAGTGAAATTGTACATGCCTGAGCTTTTAACACAAAGACTGTATCCTAGGTAGCAGAGAAAACATCTGTTTAAACAGATTCAGTGCTTACATACAGCATTTGTAGAACTGACTGAACACAGGTTTTAAGTGAAGTGTGCGTTGGCTTGAATCCAGTCCAAAAGACTGGCTCTGGTTTTATTCTCATAAGGCAACCTTGCCAGTTTAAAATCTTTCTTGCATTTTTCAGTGTTTTTTAAATATACCTGTTCTTAGATGTAGGTATCTTTGCTTTATTGGCTGATGGATGCAGGTTGCTTGTGTACATAACTGCACTTGTATGTGGGAAAGATCCTATGTTAGTGGGCACGAATGGTATGTATTGGTATTGTAGCAGCTTGTTAACTTCAGATTTCTGTTGGGTGCCTTTGTGGATGAGTGCAGAAATTTGAATGATTTAGTGAGTGTAAAAAACATCTTTTATTTGTGGAAAGAATTTCTCAAGCTTTTAATTTCTTTCTACTTTGGTCAGGAGCTGAAAAGCCTTGCAGCTAGAAAGCCCTGGAAGCTCAGCCTGCCAGTCACGGAAGGAGGGACACTAGATGCTATTGTGATGTGGTTTGTACTACAGCTTGATGATGTGCATGCTCTGTCTACAAGCCCCAGTGAGGAGACTTGCTGGGAACAGGCAGTCTATCCTGTGCAAGGCCTCCTTGGTATGTCCTGTGGATTTTCTTGTTGCAGTACATTAATTTGATTTCATTGTGGTTTTGAGCTATTTTTATTATCTCAGAGATTAGGAAGTGGCAGCACATAGGTGTAGGAGTTCAATAGGAATTAGCTGTGAGGTGGTTCCTAATCATGTTTCTGGACTGTAGTGCCCAGTCCCTGCACTGAGTCTTGTTCATGTATCTGCTATGAAGCAGAGAAGGGACCTATTTAAGGTCTGGGAGAGTGCTTTTCATTGAGGTAGTATTATTCCTATACTGAATTAAAAGCATTGTGGAGCAACTCCAAAAAGTGGGGTTACTGACTGGTTCTACTTAGTCAAGATGTGACTTGTGAAAGGGAAGTGAAAGAAGTGAAGTAGGAAATGCTGACTGCTACTGCCATAAAACAAAAATAATCACTCCATCTCCATTTTTTATTCAGTTTGAATACTGTCCACCACATGTACAATGGCAGTATCATTTCCAGCAGTTTGTCCATTCATGCATTTTCCATTCTCCTGTTCCATGGAGTCTTAGAATATCTCAAGTTGCAAGGGACTCATAGGGATCATTGAGTCCAATTGAGAATAAATACATGTTGCCTAGTGTGGGACAGTTTCAGGCAAATGTTAATGCACAATAGCAAATTTCAGCTTGCTGGCTACAGACTAGAACAATTCTTTCATACCACACTAGTAACAACTAATAAAGAAGTGAGATAATGTGCTTTTTTTTTTTTTTAATCACTGTATGGATGCTTCCCTGATGTTTGTTGTAACATAACTGACATGACTTTTTTGTGCTGTTTTTCCAAGATTATTCTGTGAAGACTGGAGATACGGTGGTGATAGAAGTTTGCTGCCAAGACTGCTACTTGAAGATCCAGAAGATATCTTTGTCAACTTTAGAGTGTGGGATGGGTGTCAGTGAGAGAGATGACACCCTGAGTTTGGGCAATGAGGCTGAGTTATGTAATGCTCTGGCCAGTCTTCAGACAACTAACAGACAGGATGGCAACGGTCAAGTATGTGTGTTGGAATCCACAGAAATAGCCCTACTGAACAATGAACCATACCATGAATGCTTTAAAGCTGCCATGGGCAAAGTGCTGTTGTCATTGAATCCAAGTAAGGACTTGCAGGCCATGGATGTTGATGGACCTGGCAGTGGGATGAACACCCAAGAGAGTAAGAACTCCCTAGATGTGGCTCCTGATCCTTTGTATGTTTTAGATGTATCTGAAGGCTTCTCCATCCTGCCAATTATAGCTGGCAAACTTGGACCAGTTAGAGCCTATAGTTCTGTTGAGAAAGAACAGCATCAGGCAGCCCTTAATGTCATTTCAGAAGCTAACCATTTCCCTAAGGAAACATTAGAGTTTTGGCTCAGCCACTTAGAAGATGAAAGTGTGGTGCTGCAGAGACCCAAATCAGACAAATTGTGGAGTATTATTATCTTGGATGTTATAGAGACATCAGGTTTAATCCAGCAGGAGGTGATGGAAAAGGCTGCAATATCCAGGTACAGTATATATGGAAAAAAGTCTTTAAGAGTATTTAAGATTATTTATGTTCATTACCTTTTTGAAGTGTTGAATAATCTTCAGGTGACTTGAAGATTTTTTTTTTGTTGCACAAACAAGTGGGGAAAATACTCTAACTTGTGTCATATGCAGACTCAAATCTGTTAGTATGAAAATACACCCAAGAGTGCACTACTTAGCTACCTAATTCCTATAAAAAGAGGCCTGCTATAGGAAAAAAATCCAACCCCTAGGATTCTATGATTCTATGAAAAGGAAACCTTAAACAATTTGTGTTGAATTGCTAGTGTTTGATGTTATGCTGAATGAAAGCTTGTATATGTTGCTGCTCTCAGCAGTGACATTCTTTAGCAAGAGATGGAGAAAGGCTCAGGTGTCGTCTTTTTCAGGAAAAAAGGCTGTCTCCTGTACTCCTATCAACTTCAGTTAAACACTTAAGGGTGACTTAAATTCCCACCAGGTCTTGTTTCCCTGTGTGTATGCTGCCTCCTTAACCAGTGCCCCCAACAGTATGTACTTCCAGTTTTATTAAGCATTTCTGTCAGTCCTTCAGTATGAGATGCTGGTGCTATGAATAAATCCCACAATCTTCATGTTGAAATATCACAGTTTCCAATACTGACAATGAGAAAAGATTACTTAATTCCATAGTTTTAGTATGATGTGACAGGTTTTTGGTTTTTTTGTATGATACAGCTGTCAGGTCAAGTGGGATAAAACTCAAATGCTTAAGCATTCATAAGAGGAAGAACTAGTGTACTTTTCTTAAATGTAGTTAATAGTATTTCATTACTGTTGAATGATGTGTTTTAGAGGTGAAATCTCTCTCACTTTACAGATGTTTACTTCACAGTGGAGGCAAGATTTTCCCACAGTATGTCTTGGTATATGGAATGCTGGTAGAATCAGAGTCTCTGTTACTGGAGAATGCTGTCCAAGGAACAGAACCAACTCTTGGGCTTAATATAGCCCCTTTTATCAACCAGTTCAAGGTATGAACTTGGTGGTTGTCTTCCAGGAACAGTTCTAAAGCCTGCAGCTGCCTAGCTGTTCAGTTTTGGTTTAAACTGCAAGAGAAGTGAGGAGCTGAAACTTTTTCATATTATTGGAATTACAAGAGAGGTTTATGTGACCAGATAGGGAACTTGAGATAAACTGAAATTGGTAACATTTTAGAACTGGTGCAGAAGAAGTAATGAAAGATGTAGCATTACTGTACAGAAGAGTGACTGTGCTGTTACTATCTCCTTTGTCACCTTATATCTCAACAATAACATTTCAGAAGGGATTAGAAGGGTGTACTTTTGGCTGTCTCTTACTGATGTTACAGTAATTCCTAGACACTTTTTCATTAAGTTTTCACTTCTTAAGGGCTATTGATGCCTGAAGTTATGGTATACACTCTTAGGTACCTGTTCGTGTGTATTTGGATCTCTCTACGTTGCCTTGTGTACCCCTGAGCAAGCCAGAAGAGCTTTTAAGGCTGGATCTCATGAATCCTCTGTTGAACACCCCCAGCAGAGAAGTGAAGGTGAGTTGTGTGTACATGAAATTTGAAGTGTGCTTAACTGCTGCTCTGCAGCGCTGCTCACCTGGGTTGACAGTTTCAATACAGAATTTGTCTGCTGGTATCTCTGAAATGGATTTACGTGGTTTGAACTACTTTATTTTCTTGCTTCCTTGAAAATGGTGTGACTGATTAAACTAATATTTTACATATTTTTAGGTACAAATTTGTAAGTCTGGCCAAGTCACTGCAATTCCCTTTTGGTATCATGTACATCTAGATGAAGACCATAGCTTGAATACATCTGATGAGTCCTCGCACTGGAAGCAAGCTGCAGTTGTTCTCAATGAGCCCATCCCAGTTCAGGTTGGAGATGAACTTGTGCTTGATGTTCAACACCATAAAAGCAATATTAGTATTACAGTTAAACGGTGAAGAAAGTCATGTGTACTGATTTGTGGTTAATTACCTATGCATAAATTGACTGTTCATGACACCACTGATGTTAATTTACATTAAAGTCTAAATTTTATCTACTGCTTGCAAAGGCTGTTTTGTTGCTTTAATAGTAGATTCTTAAGCTCCAATGGTAAGACTAAAACTTGCATTGTAAGGGTATCTTGCCAAGCATGAGGGGAGGTATTGTCTTCACTGCAGCAAAAACCTGACTAGCTAGTGCAGTGACTAAACAATGAGACACACCTTGCTACCATCTCATCTGTAGTAAGAGAAAAAGCATCCAGATGCCTGTACTGGAAATAAACACCTGTGGCTGTTCAGGTTACTCTTTGTTTCTCAAACAAAGATTCCTACTGCTGTGTACTGAGATGTTAGCCTTGTAGCAGGGACTGTAATGCTGTTCCAATTGCAGTATCACAAGTTAAGTGTTGTACGCAGACAATTATAACAAGCTGTAAAGGACTGCGTTCAGGTAACTCAAGTTGGATAGTGGAAGGTCATAGGAGACCAAATAAAGGGACAGGCAATGGTCCTGACACCCTATCAACTTATGGTCCCCTGAAACAAAGAACCATTTGCTGTAAAGGGTAAATTTGGTGATGAGAGAATGTCATTCTGTCATGACAGTCATGTCAGATAGCCATACAAACTTCTTCCTGAAACAACACTCTTGGAAAGGGAGGAATTGAAATAAAGGGAGGATTGTTGAGGAAAACTAGAAGCCTGTGTAACAGCCTTGAAGAGTTACAAGAACTGAGCCAAACTTGCTGATTCTCTCATTCCTTGCTCACGCTCTCTTGCTTGATCCATCTCATTCTGTGAGGTTTTTTGAAAAGCTAAGGTGTTACGAGTTTCATTTTATAAGATGGCTATTATATGAACAAGACGATACCTAGAATGAAGCATAAATAAGTAGATCCTGATTATTCATAACATCAAGCAAGAATTTATCAGCACAAGCCGTAAAACACAGAAAGCACAAACTCTTGTACTAGTTGTACTTAAGATCCCCTTCTTCCAGGAGGACAGTTGTATTCATGTGTCATTCTCACTCTTAAATTACTGTAGCAGTAAATAAAATGGAAAGAAGGTAAACAGTTTAAATAAATTCTTTAATTGCTTATTTACAACAAAGGCAATGACTTGGCAAATTGAAAATTATTATGCACTTTCCCACAAACGTCAGAAACAGCAAGTACATAGTCAACTATAAAATATGCAGCCTAGTGAGTAAGGCGCAATATTTACATCACACTAGTACTGCAAAAAAAAAAAAAAAAAAAAAAACACTTAAGATGGATTTACTGTGACAGCCAGAAGTTAAACATCCTGTAAATGCTAAGAATGCTGGAAAAGAAACTTCAGATGTCACTCAAAAGGTCAGTGCTCTAGAAAAAAAAAAAAAAAAAAAAAAAGCACTTAAGATGGATTTACTGTGACAGCCAGAAGTTAAACATCCTGTAAATGCTAAGAATGCTGGAAAAGAAACTTCAGATGTCACTCAAAAGGTCAGTGCTCTAGGTTTTTTGGGGTTTTTTTCAGATTGCAAACATGCAATGGGATAGAACCAATACCCTTCTGATTTTGTCAGTTTTTGCAAAATAACCGTTTGATAGAAATACACTTTTTGATCTCATATCTAATGCTAGTAACTCCAGTATTAGACTAGCTACTTAGTTACATCTTGGCTAAGGTTGTTTCTGGGGTTTCTGTTACATTTGAATCCAGGCTATACTAGAAGCATAATACAATAATCACACACACACAAAGTTACGAATACAAAGTACTACAGACACATTGTCAAGATATCTTGCTTTAACAGCTTAAAAAAACCTTAAGTGTTAAAGAATTTATTGCAGCCCAAAATAAATCAGTTTTGTTTTCTACTTCCTTTTTGACCTCCTTTTTTCCCCTCCATGTATTTTAGGGTAATAACCCTTACTCTTATTTTAGAAGGATAGGAAAAAAATTAGTCGTCCAACAATTCTCATCCTGCCTGTCTCTTCTCAATGTAAAAGACTCAAAAAATTAAGAGCTACAAGGACAACAGCTATGCCAACCATGTGTTGTGAGCATGGAATTTTATAGTGAGGCCTGGAGGGAATGCTTTCCTTGTTTAGATTCTTTACTGATGTGTTGTAATAATTACCTTCATGAAGACGTTTTATTTAGCTATTCAGGAAAGGGCAGAAGATGGTATCTGTACAGAAGCTGCAATTTTGTTGACACTCCGTTCAGCATTGGGATATGGAAGTTACCATCATTAAGACAACAAAAGCTAATACAAACACTTTTTGCTGCTGCCTTCCTTAAATTACATTCTTGAAAATAATTTTTCCGATTGCTAACAGTACTTACACACCTTTAGAAGAGCAGAGTATTTTTTCAAAGGTTCCTTTTGTATTAATAGAAGTCAGTGTAATCTTGATGTGATGTGTAAGTGTGTAGCAGTTTAAGAAGTTAATTCTTAAATTTATGCAGAAACCTTTAAAGTGTGCGTGTTTTATACCCATGGCGTACTCACTGATACTCATATCCATTATAGATCCAGATGTTACAGCCATATCCTCTGTGCAAAGTAGCTTTTCCAAGCTTTTCAACTTTCATCACTAATATGTGTGGTAAGCATACAAGAGATTCCCTGACACATTCAAAGAATAGCTGAGTCTAACTTTTATCCAAAGCTTTCTCTGATAAATTGTGCTCTAGTTCAGGTGACTCCTCAGCATCTTGAGTAGCAGAAGTATTATAAATACTATCAATTGCAGGGACTGTTGTTGGTGTTGTGAGAGGTGTCACAGTGTGTCCAAACCCCTGATAATGACCCATAGGTGAAGAGGGCATTGAAGAAGCATCAGAAATTGGGTCTTGAGTAGATGAAGACAGTAAACTTGTATGCTCATTTTGTTCATGATCCTCAGCAAAAAACATTTTCCTTGGCTGGCCCAAAACTGTCCTTCCTAGAATTATGACAAATGAAAATACTTTTTAATGCTTTCAGCACTATACTAAGGTCTTTGTACACATCAACTCCAAAATAGGCATGTAAAATTAGAAAACTAGTCTTTGTTGTTTTATGTTAGCTTAATAAAGTATGTCTTTCCATTTAAAAAAAATATATACATCCCTCACTTCTACCCAACAGACCTGAAACTTATCCTGGGATCGATCTATTTAAAAGAAAAATTAAAAACCAGATTCCAAATTAGTCAGCATTACTGGTCAGAGTAAAGTGCCAGATAAACTATTAAATCCTCTAGGGATGCAGGTGCCATTTGATTTGGAATGTTCTAAAGGTACTAGAAAGATGGGTAAGGGGTAAAACGAAGCTGGAAATACATACTGTGTTAACAGATAATACAAATCTCTCTTACTTACCAACATTTCGAACCTGTTCTGATATATCTGCCCTTATATCAGAAATATCCCACATGGCAAGAAAGGAGTCGAAGCATGACCCTTCTTCAGCTTCTTGGACATAAGGTTTATAAGAAAAACTGTAGTGATGAGCAATCGCAGCTAAGAACATCTCAACACATATGATAAAATCCTGCAATGAGAAGAGATCTTGACTTAATACTTCATCATTCATAACTGCAGAAAAATAGTTCCTGGGTTTCTTCTACATTTGAAAGACTGTAATTGCCTTGGGATACTGGCATCACCTTGCTTTACCACCAGAGGCAGGATATTCTTGGCAGGCTTTGGAGTGCCATACGTACTATTGTACATACTGCAATCAGTCCTTGCCTGATAGACTGACTTGCTGGAAGTGGATATTCAGCAAGCAGCAGATCTACCGTGAATTTTTGCAAGAAAAAAATGCAAGGATATCCAACAGAAATTTTAACTGGGACACATTCCTTCTGCCCAACACACAGATACAGAATTGTTGAGCATAAAAACTCAGTTGGGGTGACTGGCTGAAATTTAGCCCAACTTATAAGAAGTTCAATACAAATCTAGCTTTTGTTAATTAAAGTGAGTATGACAATATTTGCTTGAGATCAGCTATGTCATATTTGCATATAACTATTCCTTTTTAAAAGTAACTCTCTGCTCCTACCTGCAGGCCTGTAGCCACAGCTTCCACACTTTGCCATTCCCAGGTGTGTTTCTCAGAAATAACACCAACTTTCACCAACAATGCAATAAGCACAGCTTGCCTATAAAAATGATGATTATTATTATTTTAAAAAACTTGCAAGCAAATCTGGTAAACAAGGCCTGTTCCTGTGTGCACATGTATATGTATACATAGGAAGAAACAGACTTAAGTCATTCATCCATTGTCCTAAAGGCCAACAGAGAACACAACCAAAAGAGTCAGTTGTTTAAGGGTACTAACGCAGACCAAAGAGTAATCCTCAGAGTCGAATGTCAAATGCCCTCATTAGTAGCTAAATGTGACAAGTGCTTAAATAATAATTTATAGTTAACTTACAGTAAATTATTTTCAAAAATTTAAAGTAAAAAAAAATATGTATTTTAACAAGTTAAAAAACACAAACTTTTAAAAAATACCTGCAAGTGAAGATTCTAAAATAGATTATGTTCTTTGAGAATTACTTTACAAAATAACAAGTCTAAAAAATCATGTCAGGTGAAGAAGACTGATCTATCCAATGTACTAGTACCCTTTTCCCATCACAGCACTTCACTAAGCTTATGGGTAGATTTTTCTGAGGCCTCTAGCCTTCAGTAACAAATCCAGCCCTTTTATGATTCACCCTGAGAGCAAGAAGTAGTAAGTAATTCACTTACCAGAAAGAAACAAAAACCACCATCTTCACACAAAGAAACTTGCCAACAGGCTGGATAGGGTTCAGTTCTTCACGTAGTACTTTATAAAACAGCACCAGACAATACATAGCAAACTAACAAGGAAAAAAAAAAGGAAGAAAAGCTTTCAAATCCTTGTTTGTTCTGTGAGGGAGTTGTTTTACAGCATATCTTCAGTTAAAAAATGTATCATACTACAATACAAACTTTAAAAGCTATCTATTTTAGAAAAGGGGCTCTGGATTTATGGAAACTTTGCCTTTCTGCTTTTTAAAGCAGACTTTTTTTTTTTTTCCTGAAATTGTATTTTTTAAGCACATGGTATTGATAAACAGAGACTGAGGTGATCTATGTGCACACTAAAGCAAAGCATAGGAAGGTCCCATAAAATTTTTTCAATGCCAAGCACATCTCTAGGGAAAACGGCATAAACAGCCTCTGTTCTTTCAGGCTCTTGTACAAGAATACCTCAAATGTTGCTTCTTTCTGAGAAATGAGGCAATGAATCTGAACCAGTTTCCAATTAATGACAACTGCAAGCAACCAAACTGGTGTACAGCCAGACATAAGGAAATTACCTCCCTTTTTCACACACATTCTCCTAGCCTCTTTCTTGCACCTCAATTCAAGAGAGATATTGAGGTCTGGAGGCAGGCAACAAAGCTGATGAAGGGCCTAGAGAATAAATCTTATGAAGAATATTTGAAGGAGCTGGGAATGTTTAGTTTGAGAAAGAGGGGGCTGAGGGGAGACCTCATCAGTTTCTACAATTACCTAAAAGATCATTGTAGATAGGTTGGTGCTGGTCTCTTCTCACAGGTAATTAGTGACAGAACAAGAGGGAATGGCTTCAAGCTGCAACAGGGGAGGTTTAGACTGGACATTAGGAAAATATTTTTTCACAGAAAGAGTGGTTAGACACTGGAATAGGCTGCCTGGGGTGGGGGTTGAGCCACCATCCCTGGATGTGTTTAAGGGTCCTTTGGATGTGGTGTTGGTGGATATGGTTTAGGGGAGAACCTTGTAGAGTAAGTATGATGGTTGGACTCAAGTGATCCCAAGGGTCTTTTCCAACCTGAATAGTTCTATGATTCTATACTACTAAGTCTCTTCAAGCAACCATGTCATCCAGTACACACGGAAGTATGTGCTGCTGCTGGGACTGTTGCTCCTTCCGTAAGAGCCACCCATTAAACATGGTGGTGGCAGTAGGATGAGGACAGCCTTTTTAGATGGGATGTCATGCAGTTTTGACTCTTGCTGCTGTCGCAAAGACAACTAAGAATCTTGGCTAGATGGCTAAGCAGCAAGGACCCAGAGTTGCTACAGCTCTCGCAGTGTAAGGTGCCCTGGGTGAAGAAGAAAATGCTTCATCTGTATTGCCAGCAAGCCAGTAAATGCAATCTCTGACCTCCAAAAGAAAACTAAAGTCTAGAGGCTGACATCTTCCCCTTACCCTGATATCATCTGGCAGCTGAACCAACAAAATGAGGTGTTAGGCAGGCCAGAATCTCAGAACTGCATGCAGCATTTCAATTTTTTCATGTCAATGTTGTTACCACCAGCTTTGGAGCTGCGTATTTTTAATATAGCCACTGATGCTTCTCTGTATGTGTTCTGGGAGGAAGCTATGGGAGGGTGAGTCACCTCTTCTAAAGATGGGTAAGTCCACAGCTCAAACATGCCTAAACTACACTACTTCACTCATCAAATACTTTGGGGTAGAGAGGTGGGACACCTGATTGCTTTATGGAGCTTTGTAGTAAAAATAATAAAAGTTTTAGATTATCTCTTTTCCTAGTATTTTATTCCCATAATATTAGGACAATTACTTAAAAGAGCAGAAAAATGTATCCTTGATACTCACTAGCTGTGACATGTTGTTAAGTATAACCAAGTAAGTCCAAGCATTGTCGAAGCTGAAGTTTCCTTCATCATACACTCCCACTAGTTCACAAATTCTGAAAGAATTTTGAGAGTTAATCACTATGTAGTAAAAGATGGCTTTCTTCAAGTGCTAAATCTTCAATACATCCATCAACTGTTAGAATCCAAAATCTCTTTTGGTACTCAAATATGGGTGCTGGAGGTCTGCATCAGTCTGAATAAGCTTCCAACAGCACAAGGCATAGGGAGTTCATAATGCATGTTCCATAGAAAAACACTATTTGAATTCAACAACTGAACATCTTCTTTTAGCTGTTTTGTTTTTAATTGTTATAACATTACAGCTAATATAAATATTTATATGAATATTCTTTGTGAGTAGCATCATCTTCCACAGTCCCACAGAAGTAACAGTAATGACAATGCAAGTTCCTGAAATTAGGCTTTGGCATCAACATGCATAACTTCCTGCTATTGCATTACAACAACAGGTTACATGACATGCATGTCATGCACAGAGTCAGGCTTGTTTAAGAAAATCTTTAAAAGTTACATGAAGTCTGACTTTAAAAATTACTATTTATTTATTGAAGCCAAGAAGAAAAGGGAGAAGGAGGAAAAAAGGACTCTAAAAAGTAAGAGATCGTAAAAATGTCTTTCCCACATAAACAGTACTTCACATTCTTTCCCACTGCTTTCAGCAGCAGACATTAAGTATTTATTTCAATTCTGCAAACAGTGATTTGCTATAGAGGTCAAAAAGAAATTATTGGTTGATTAAAATTGCCAGGACCCATTTAGCATGTAACATGATGAGTCTGCTTTCAAACTGCCTTGATTGAATACAAAGGACAAACTCTTTCCAACATAACTCAAAATTACTTCCTGAAGACCAGTATTAACTGTTTACAGGCATACTTACAAAGCAATGATAGTAGTAAATGGTCTGACAACAGTGTACTGCAAAACACCCAGTTTACATCTAAATAATAAAACTCTGCAAAAGAAACAAAAAATTAATTGTACAAGACCTTAAAGACAATTGACTCATGGAAGTTTCCTCTTCTCAGTAGTTTCACTACACTGAATTTTTGTTTCATGATAATGTCAGCTGCTTTCAGGATTTCAGATTCGACAGTGTATATCGTGTATATAGGCAACACACAAAATTATGTATCTATTTTACAGATACATAATAGGAAATACTCAATGATTCACTTCTTTTAGCCACAGAAAGCTTCTGGCTGAGCTAAAGAAAGAGAATGCAATTTTCACCATGTTTGAAGATGTTTAAGAATAACTTACATTCATAATTTGTCTTTAACATTTTAAACAGCTTTATCAAAATCTCTTCAGAGAGATGCTTATCAGATTAAGCATGCAGAAACAGACAGGCATACAGCCTTTTGTCCTTCACCTGTGGAATTAAGAGAAATCAGCTATCTGGTCTAGGAGCCAGTCTACATGAGGTTTTTGACAAACATTATGTGACAGCAAAGGAAGCAAATTCAAGGAGACCTTTTTCCAATATGTTTCAAAAATAAGCAAGTTTCCTTCAGCACCACCCAAATTAATGTACGTTAGTAGCTAAATGTGATTTTTAGGATATTTTACAGCTAGGTGAAAACATGTTCACATGTTCTTTCATAGGCGTTTGTAATTGATAAATAAAATGTGTGTAAACCATAACCTGACTATACCAAGCAACAACATAAACCCAAAATGTTTATCTCTGATTACACAGCTTAAAATCATAAGATGTCATCATATACTCACTCTCCCATAGCCCATGATGGACAACAACATAGAGGTGGCAGATGCCTCTGCTGATCTTTCGCTTCTATTATTAAGACGAGGTTTGGATATCGGTTGGTTAGATAATTTGAAAGAAAAACCATAAAATTATAGATGACATAAGCTTCATAGCATTCTCGACATGTATCCACATATATTGCAATGTTGGGGTATTTCAAAGCTATCCACTGTAAGAAGAGAGGCACACAAAAAGGTTACATGCAAGAAAGACAAAAGTGATTCCAATGACAATACTGGCTGGCTAATTCAGCAAGCAGTACTTCATTAGACAGCAGGCACTAATTAAACAGGACTTAAAGCATTTGGCTAATAAGAGTGTGATGCTACAGCTAGAAAATAATGTTGTCAAAATACAAGTAGAACTTCAGATCACATCTCTCTTTCAAATGGAAGCATGCTTGAAGTGCTGAGCAAGAGATGCCCCGTATCTCTGACCATACAACTGAGTCTTTCATTTAAAAGTAACAAAGATGGTTCCCTACACATAGCCTGCTCCTGTTCGGAGGAGACAAAACAGAAACATTTCCTGAAATTCACATATTCATTGGCAGTAAGGGGGAGAAGTTTTCAGTCCATCAATATAAAATAGATTTATTTTGGTATCGAATGTGTAAATTGTTCTGGCATGTTTGCAAAATATAGAAGCAGCAGATTAACCTTAAAGTTGCAGTCATCCCTCTAAACCAAAATTTCACACAGAAAAGTGAGTTTTTTTGCAAAACTGTAATTATGGATCAGCTATCAGAGCTTTCAATTGATAATGTTAAGTATCACACTGCTGTTGCACTGGTTTTTGGGTTGGTTTTTTTTGGCCAGGGTGGGGGACAGGAGTTGAAACAGATGCTGGTCTTCTGAGTTTACTTTGCTTCCCTAGGTTTTAGTAGACAGAGCAAATGTGCCTTCTCTGACCTTATTAGAACTACAGAAAGATGCTTTCATCCTCAACACCACTAAAGATGGGGAGATGCTGCAACACCTTTGTGGAAGATGTAATACTGCATCTAGTAAACTGAGAATACAGTATTTGAATCTGAGAAGAAAACTTTATTTTCAGCTCAGATTAAGCACTCTAGGAGGATACCATATATGCAGCAACGACTGTAAGATCCAGGAGTCTGGGGGAAGATTTTATTATCTCAGAAACCACTCTGAATGCCTGGCTAGAGCTCATTTAATTAGCAGGTAATTTTCTTCCAAAGGAAAATGCTGTACTAGATACTGAAATATCAACCTAAGATAATCGATATTCCCCCTAGGAAACAGATGAAGTTATCTTCCCCACTCTCCTTCACTCTCAGATACTCTAAATCCCAGTCTTTAAAAAAATAAACATCCCCCCATGCCCAAAAAACAATCAAACAAAAAAACCACAAAAACAAAACAAACACACAGCAACAAAAAAATAGAACATACTTATGGGTGAAACCTCCCTCAAGAGATGGGAGAAAACCCAAAGGAAAAGTTCTGGTTTTATGGGGAAAACAGAGATATCTGTAATATCAAAAGGTGATGAAAACATGCACATACACAGATTTGGTTTGTTGCTTAGCTCTGGCTGAAATATTCTCCACAGGTGACATATTTACATGAGCCATATCTGGTATGGCAAACAGAATCTATTGCTTAAAAATATTCAGAAGTGGATATTTTGTGGGATTTTTACACTTTGCCCCTTGAAGCAAAAAGCAAGAATTTTAGCACTAAGCAGAACTTGGGAAAGAAAGGTAAGGCACTGAATTTTGAGACTGTAAGTGGATCAGTCTGGTTTCCAATTCAGCTGTTACTGAAATGGAAGGACGAAAAGCAGACTCTTGTCGTACCCCTTTCTGCATCTCTCATAAAGGATACTCAAGGACAGAGTTAAAAAGGCTTAGCAAAAGTGATCCCACAAGCTCCACAAGAAGAATGTAATGTTGCTAGGACTATGCTTCTGACATACTCCATAAACAGGAATGTCCAGAAGTTTCTAGGACTACAACTCTCCATGCAGCATTGTTTCTAACAGTGACACTGTTTTCCCTCACTCCCACAGCAAACAGAATTTTATTGAGCTGTTAACAGTTAAGAGAACACTTACACTGTCTAAACTGTAAATCGGCACCATCCATAGAATCCTGTTACAATAACAAAAGAACATTTAATATTACTAGAAGTATTTTTTGTCTGAATTAAATTCAACATTTGTAGCACAGGTAAAATGTGAAATGTTACCTTATTATTGGTTTCTGTAACTCCGGTTGAGTATAATGGACTAAGTGTTGTAGTATTCCCCAGAGAGATATTGGTATAGTCATTAGCAGAAATATCCCAGCAATAAACCATGCCTTGGTATGAATTCCAACCTTGCAAAGACAAGGAAGAATGCAAGATCAAAGTTTCTGTATTAATACTTATAAAGTTTTTCCAGTACAGCAAGAAAGTAATTTATCTTTTTTTTTTTTTTTTTACTGTAAATAGTTTTAACATGGACATTAAGTACATATCTCAATATTGAGTATAGTTTTTCTAACTCTCCTTTTCAAATATACAAAATCCTAAAGTCTCCCTTGCTATCTGTTGGTGTGGCTTAGAGTAAAGCATAAAAACTCAACTGAAATAGATGAAAAATCTTGCAGAACCAAATAAAAACATCACCAATAAATACAAAAATGTTATACAAAGACCTAGTAATGCTCACTGTTTAATTTTCTGAAAGCCTCGATAGATTTTCTTGCTCTAGGTCTGAACTTGTCCCGTTCAGTGCTTCATTGTAATGTTTCTGAAACCTTGTGGGTTTAAAATATTTTTAGCTTTAAAATCAAGTTCCAGCTAGTAATCAATTTCAACTACTTTCACTCACCAAGTACTAAAAGACATGTACATATATACATAAGTACATACACATGGCTATAATTTTACGAAAGCTTTCTGAAAAATAACTGCATTATTAAACCTGAGCACCAAAACCTGAGAAACACAGTAGACTCTTCTGAAACTGTAGTTTTTGTTGATAATTTCTTTGCTGATCCCCCTACTGTGCATCGTCTTCCCACCTTTTCTCTTGCTTTTCAGGTTAAAGATCGTTTCAGAGCAGTTTCTCTACCAGTATCAGATTTAATTACTTGGAAATTTCAGACACCACTTTGATAAAACATCCATGAAGCTGAACATACAAAGTCATTAGAACAGGGTTTCAAAATTGGAAGTTAAACTACACTCAAGACAGATTTAATGTCATGAAGTCCTAAAAATCATACAACGAAAAATCTTATTGCCGGTGGAACAAGCCTGTATTAAATGGAACAATATATATTTTAAGGTTAAAATTTTACTTTTTCGGTATGAAAGTACTGCTGCCAGGTGAGTGTGCAGCTCATGTGTTACTATTATGACACACCGGGGGGCCTCTACCATGGAAGCTTCTCTACCCACCACCTCGGTTCTCCCTGGCCCGCCAGGACTGCCCGACACATTCGGTGCCGCTATCACCGCAAAGGGCCAGAACACGAGTTTCGCGCAGGGCAGCGGCAACGCTCCGGCCGCGCTCCTATGAAGAACGAGCCCAATTTCTTCAGAGTGCCATCAACTATTTAAACATCACCTTTTATCGAACCGGAAGGAGTCAGAAACCCTGTCCTGTTCCATCTGGCTTCGTCTGTGCTTGGCCAGCCCGGCGAACCTTCTCCCGCCTCCCTCCTCGGGCCGGGCCTCGCCCCG
>NW_009952533.1:9609048-9614609 GCF_000747805.2 Chaetura pelagica | reverse complement strand
GCCCGGCCCGGCCCGACGCTTCCTCTGTCGCGGCAAAGGCCGTGAAATAAGGAGCCGTCCCGGGAGGCGGCAGGTGGCCTCTCCCGAGGTACCGCCGCGTGCTTGCCGCCTAAGCGCGTGTGCCAGCGGAGGAGCGTGAAAACGCCGGGCCTCTGCATCCTAATGAGGGCCGGAGCTAGTCAGGCAGAAAGGGCAGGAATTGAAGTTAACAGAGACAACTACTGTAACTTCGGAGCCAGACAGAGCCTCGGTAAATCGAGTCCTGTCTGAAATGCTTTCGTGGATAATCAGTCACCCGAGAGCAGGACAGAGTGAGCAGTCTGGCGTAGAGATGGACTTCATAGTTCCAAGAATGGATGAGGTTGTGATGTGAAGACTCCAGCAGACATATTTGAAATAGTTAATACATTTCAATAATTTGTTGGACTTTGCTTTAGAAGTGCCTTGTAAAAACTGGTGAAATGCCAGCTAACTCCTTAGTAGTCACTGAAAAAAAACCACAGGACCTCAGGTGCTGAACTGAATGAGAACCATTGGTGATACTCTGCCAAATACCCAAGGAACTGCAGCTGTAAATGCTTGGAAGGAGGAAAATAAAGGTTTTAGTTTGAGGTGTGACTATGTATGCTGGAAGAAACCACGTGGAGTAAGAGGTACTAAGGAGCAGTGACTGAGGTCTTTGTTTTCTCTGTCTAGCGAAATTCCTGGTTTTTTGTTGTGGGTTTTTTTGTATTGGGTTTGTGTTTTTTTTTTTTAGAATGGTTTTGGTTAGTAGGGACCTTAAATATTACCTGCTTCCAACCCTCCTACTAGACCAGGTTGCTCAAAGTCCCATCCAGCCTGGCCTTGAAAAATTCCAGGGAGGGAGCATCTGAGTTATCAAAAAAATCAAACATGATTTTCAACTATAGATGAATATATTATTTCTCATTATTCCTGCCTTCTTTCATCTTATGAACTCTTGCCAGCCCTTCTCACACAGTGACAGCACCTTCTTTGCAGGATCAAAATACAACACAATGTATTGGAGTATTTTTTGGCTGGTGGAATTCCTAGTTACAGAAATATTTTAAATTAATTTTTTAAAAATGAATTATTGATTACTGTAGATTTAAATTTTTCACCAATTGTGATTTTTTCCTTTTAAGAATTTTAAAACAATTATGTAGGATCTTCTGGTCTTTCTTATTGGGGATTTCACTGGATTTACAAATTTTCTCACAAAGATTATATTTTTTTATTGAAGTGGCCCAGTAATATAAAATTCATCTAGCCTTACAAGTAAGTTTACTCCCTACTTTTGTGCAATTTCACAGGGCAAGCTTCATAAAAATTTGGACTCTGCAGAATTAGTTTCCAAATTATTCAAGTCAGCCTCACTAATTTTAGTGTTGATCCTTTGCTGAGCTTCATGCATTCTCTGCATATACCAAGCCCCAGCGATATAAGCACTGGATTTGAGGCTGTACTTGTTTTTCGACTCATTGGGTTCTACTTCCAATTAAATTCATTGTATTGAAATTAAGATGGTATTTAGGGAAGCAATCATGGCTTTCTGTGCTTCAGAAACTAAGTGGGAAATTTTGAAAAGAAAATTTAAAAAGGAAAACAGATAAATGCAATGTAAGCAGTAACAGTACCCGTTATCTCCTTGTTCAGTCTTTTTCTTAGTGTTTATCAAGCATGTTTAAACTTCCACATAATCCCCCTTTGACTTTATTTTTTCTGCCAACTTTCAATGACCGTGACATGTTTTATCTCTTCAGTCTCCAGTTTTTGAAACTGAATATAATACTGGAAATGTAGTTTCAGTTTTAAAGGAAGCAATGGCAAATGGTTACTCTCTTCCCAAGACAACCTGTTACACCTTTAAAAGAAAGCACAGTTGCAATTTCTCTGCATAATGTCAGGGTAGCAAAACTGAAAGCTGTTTACAGAAGAGGTTACATTGCGACTGTGCCTCTCAAAACAGCTGTCAGCTTTTTAGGAAGGGTTGCCAGGACTGACTCATTGTAAAGCTGGAAGAAAGAAGCATCTAGATGTCAAAAGTCTGGGAGACGTTTCCACTGCAGTTCCTAGAAAGAGAATCCTTCAGGCTTATCCTTTATTCTTCTGCTATAGTTTTAAAAGTTTGAAACTCTCTCTTGAATCCACCAGAGAGGGGCTGGGAGTCCACTAAGCATTTCCGAAGCTTCCCTGTAAACAAATACACCGAAAACTCCATGTAGCTAATTACATTGCCTGAGTGAAGCACATATATGTATAATTAAAAAGTAGAAAAATGTGTCTTTATTACTAACTAAAAATATGTAGCAAGAAAACAGTATGTCTTTCTAATCTCCATATCCATCACATTGGTTTTCTATTGTCTGTATCTCCCACAATGTTTCTTTTCCTCAGTCTGAGGTACAATATTATAGCATGAGATACTCTTCCACTTACAGGACAGGCAGATAGCTATTGCCTTTCAGTCTGCTTTTACCTACTGGCTCTAGTTCCCTTTTTTGAAGTCGTAACAGAAGTTAAAGGTTCCATCTATGGGAAGTTTTAAACATCTGTAAATGGTGTGATCACACTAGCACATACATAACTGCCCTTGCTATTCCCTAACTGCTGTATGGGGCTTTGGCCTCTCCTCCACTGAGTGACAACAAAACACAAGCTGCAAGAATTAATCACCAAAGGAAAGCAGAAATGGGACTTAACAGTTACCTCATCAGTGGTTCATCAAGTCCAAATTTTACTCTTAAGAGAGGCCACTCTATATGTTTCAAAAGAATGCCAAATGGCAAGAGTGGAAAAGGGAATTATTTTTAATGTACTTGTAGTTATTCTTTACCCCTTTCTGCGGCTGGCTTGTGCTCGTAAGCATGTGTACTTTTTTCAGATTTAGGGTTGTTTATTAATAAAAAATTTTCTGGGAAAATTATTTTCTGGGAAAAATTATTTTCTGGGAAAATAAAGGTCCAATATATGTTTTAATACAGAAAAAACACATAATAACATTTTGTGAGATTAATAGATATAGTAGATAATAACATTTTATTATTTCCATTAGTATTGCCTTCAGTCTCACAAAATCTTCCTCACTTTTTTTTTTCTTAGAAAGCAAAAAGTAACTACAACAAAATTAACATTAAGAATCTTTGCTGCTGACTATAGTATATTATAATCAGCATCTGCAGGAACATACCTATCCAACTCTGAGATTATTTCTCTCAGTAAATTCTCATAGGAACTGTCTAAGTTGAATGGGAAAATGTAGTGGAATTCAAGGAGAAGTGTTACTTCTTCTTCAAGGAGAAGGATTGCTTCACACATAACTCTCATGGAACTGCAAAATACACCTGCAAAATAAGAAAGAAAAATTTTCCAAAGATAGCCACATATAGTCTTCACTCTACCCTCCTTACCTTTTAGAATTACTTGTGGTTTTCCCTGTCAGTTGCTATGAAGGAGTTATAATTTATTCAACAATTCAGGTGATTTGTGTTTTTAATCAAAACTGTTTCCTTACCTCCTGGATGCCAGTTTCACAAACCTGCTTGTGACCCTTGCTACTATTAGTAATTGGGCTTTTCCCAGGTGCCAGGGCAGGTGCAGTGATTAACATATCTTATTCAGCTGCTCAGAAAGGGGGGGAAGCTTCTATAGGTGGCAAAGAGAACAGAAAGCTGGAAGGGTTGACATCTTACCAACAAAAGTTCCTGGAGGATATGTGTCGGACTCTCAAAAAGCAGCAAATGCATGGGTTAGAGCAGCAAGTACTGGTAAGAAGAGTCTTTTTCTCTGCCTACAACAGCATGAGATTTCTTTCATCTTTAGTAATATGGGAACAGAAGTGTAGGGCTGGATTTGTAGATGTTGCCCGAGTGCCTCGTGCAGTATTACCAAGACAAAGGCAGGTCAACTTTTGTGTTCTTGATTTTCTTGGTATGGCAACCTAAACCTCTGATTCAGTGGTATTAGCAATGACAAAAGGTGATTTATTCAATGGTTGTCTATTAGGGATGAATGAATCTTGGGTGTATTTTTGTCATTAGACCTGGAGATCCTCTCATGATGATTTAGAGAAGACTTAGAGTTGTAGTACATTTGGTGTAATTCTAGGAAGGAAAACTGGGACCTGTAAGTACTCTGACTACAATTTATGCTGCCAAACCCAGGCAGGGTTTTTTCCCCGATGAATTATTCTCAAGACCTAGTTTAGATGGAAATTTGTTTTGCTAGCCTTAGTTAATTAAAAATTGAAAAAAATGGCATTTTACCCATGATGGCCATACTTCCTTTCCCCGTTATTTTCTTTACAAGCTAGAATTAGCTTACTAATCTGCCAATATCTTTCCAGCTAAGCTGCTTGAATACAATTTTAATGATTTGTTGAAGGTCAATTTAATTCTTGCTCAATTTATCTTTAAAACACACTTTTTTTTGAAAGAACTTGAATACTTTCATTCATCTTGTGTACTTGACTTCTTGCCCGATGTCTTTACCATGTTAAAATTTTTCTTAGATTTATTTTGCAATGTGTAAGAAGACAAAAGTTTAGTCAAATGTCTACTTGGCAAGTTGTCACGAGCCAATGCCAAGGGGGCTACCGGTTGTCAGGATGTTTTCGTGCCTTCCCCCCGATGTGGAGGGGCTGTTGAATGAGCCCGAGGGTCACATGTGGCGCTGCCTCTCGCAGAGGAGCGGCCGCTGCGGGGCCTGTTTTAGGGTGGGGGTCAGATACAACCCCACCATGTCACAAACTGCTGCTGAGACCAGTGTTTACGAATTAACTGGTTTATTAAGGGTTAACACAAACTGAGGGATGAGGTTTAGGGAAAATGTAAAAACGGCAAATGGTTCCCAGGGATATATCAAGGAAGTAATGCAGAAGTGCTGGGCCCTCCAGGGAGGTAATACCAGGGAAGTACTGTGCCCTTCAGGGAGGTAATGCAAAAAGTACTGTACTCCTGAGGCGTTCTTTCCGAGAGAGGGTTGTGGATCAAAGGAGAGAAGGATGGAGGGAGGAGTTGAGCCCAGCAGGAAAGTTAAGACTGTGTCTGTGTGTGTTTGCCCTTCCGTAGCGTGTGGCTCCTGGGATGCGGCTGGGTTTCACGCTGGCAGGGCTCAGTAGCAGGCCCGTAAGGGGCCAGCTTCCTGGTAACAGGGGTGACCCCCCAGCAGCCCAGGCAGGCTCCAGTCCAGGGCAGAGCAGCAGGCGGACTGGACAGCCAACTACGTCAAGATCTCTAAATCCGTGGTTTTGTGGGTCAGATCCTCGTGGCTCTGCAGCCCCAACGGCTGCGGGAAGGACCCGGTGCTCCAGGGCTCGTTCAGGATCCCGGCCCGCTCACCCTAAGGCTCAGGCTGCATCCCCGGGGCAGGCAGGGCCCCGCAACAGGCTCTGCAGCAGGGGGGTGTCCCAGGCAGGAGGCGTGCGAGCAGGTCTCGCCCTTTTTTACCTGCTTAACTCGCTGCCTTTTGTACCCCAGTGACCCCCCTGTGCAGCCAGTGTCACTGTCCAGAGCCAATTGGCATCCATGAGCCCCAAGTTAGGGCAGTAACTAGCAGGG
>NW_009952533.1:9598127-9606374 GCF_000747805.2 Chaetura pelagica | reverse complement strand
ACACGCTGGCAGGGCTCAGTAGCAGGCCCGTAAGGGGCCAGCTTCCTGGTAACAGGGGTGACCCCCCAGCAGCCCAGGCAGGCTCCAGTCCAGGGCAGAGCAGCAGGCGGACTGGACAGCCAACTACGTCAAGATCTCTAAATCCGTGGTTTTGTGGGTCAGATCCTCGTGGCTCTGCAGCCCCAACGGCTGCGGGAAGGACCCGGTGCTCCAGGGCTCGTTCAGGATCCCGGCCCGCTCACCCTAAGGCTCAGGCTGCATCCCCGGGGCAGGCAGGGCCCCGCAACAGGCTCTGCAGCAGGGGGGTGTCCCAGGCAGGAGGCGTGCGAGCAGGTCTCGCCCTTTTTTACCTGCTTAACTCGCTGCCTTTTGTACCCCAGTGACCCCCCTGTGCAGCCAGTGTCACTGTCCAGAGCCAATTGGCATCCATGAGCCCCAAGTTAGGGCAGTAACTAGCAGGGCAATGCATAACTCGTTGCCCATCCTTCCTGCTTTGTATCACACCTGTTGTTTTGCTTTCATTTGTCCTTGAGTAGCAGGCCTGGTTTTCGTCCATTAGCTGGGTATAATCAGCAGAAGGGCTTTGCGGACTTAAAAGCTATCTTGTTTAGACTTGTGTGGGGAAGAAGAACCATTTCCCGCAACATGTGAGATCAAATACTAAATCCTCTGCTACCAGTAGTAAGCAGTTAGGCTCAGAAATGAATCAGGAGCATAGTTAAATGGGATTCTAACCAGCTGAATGGAATTACTTACTGAAGTAGTTACTCAGAGGAATAGTGATCAAACATTGGGCCATAATGGAGAGTATCAGGGTAAACTTCTGACTGGATAATAAGTTTTCAGAAGTGATTTGTGCTTTCTCAATGGACTTTTAAATGTTTTCCTGCCTGGACTGGTGTTTATGAGACATCTTTCATAAAAATGAAATGGAGATAATGTGATCTATGTTTCTTTTGATCATTTGTTAAAGGGTATTGAAATACATGCCTCTAATCAGGCAGCTCATCACTCTTGAATGTATGCAATCCTTATCTGTGCACTTGAAAAAATTAAGGAAAATGTGTATTACAGTTGCTGTTACAAACAATAACAGTGTGAAAACCATGTTGAGAAACATCAACTGTTCATCCATCAAGGACCTTCTCTGTATCTAGCACTGACAATCCTTTTACTCCTTGAGATGGACCTTGCAATCCTATCTACTCCTATTCAGTCCCTTCCTGGTTCAAACTATTGCCTTGTTTTTACTTTGCTTCACAGTTTTTTCCCTTATAATTTGGCTTTTTTTTTTTTCCTGTGCCTCTTAATACGCCAGTGTCTTATTGTTTAAAAAAAACAAATTATGCAATTACTCTACTTCTCCTTGCTCGTCATCCCTTTCCCATGATGAAATATGTTGAACATATTGCCAATTTGCTTTCCTGAGCTTGCTATTCTGGATGCTTTGCAAGTCTGCTTTTCATAGACTTTGCTTCCCTGTCCCCAGTAACGTTATTCTCCTAATGGCCATTAATTCTTTCTGCAGGATCATAGAATCATCCTTGTTGGAAGTGACCTTGAAGACCATGACCTAAATCCCCCACCCATAATGTAAGTTACCTGTTCAATGCTTAAATCATGTTGCTAAGCACTTTATCTCTTTTGAACACTTCCAGGGATGGTGACTCCACCACCTGCCTGGGCAGTCTGTTCCACTGTCTAATCACTCTTTCAGTAAAGAAATTCTTTCTAATTCATTTCCAGCCTAAACCTCCCCTGGCACAGCTTCAGGCCATTTCCTCTCATCCTGTTATTATTCACTTGAGAGAAGAGGCCAACTCCCACCTCCCTACAACCTCCTTTCAGGTAGTTGTAGTGAGTAATGAGGTCTTCCCTCAGCCTCCTCCTCTTCAAATTAAACAATCCCAGTTCCCTCAGCCTCTCCTCATAGGGCTTATTCTCCAGACCTTTCACTAGGTTGTAGCCCTTCCCTGGGCACACTCCAGCAACTCTGTCCTTGTAGTGAGGGGCTCAGAACTGGACACAGTGCTTGAGGTGTGGCCTCACCAATGCTGAGTACAGCGGGATGATCCCCTCTCTCCTCCAGCTGGCCACACTATTCCTGATGGCAGGCTAGGATGCTGCTGGCCTTCTTGGCCACCTGGGCACACTGCTGGCTCATGTTAAGTCAGCTGTCAACCAATACCCCCAGGTCCTTCTCCACCATGGAGCTTTCTAGCCACTCATCTCCAAACCTGTAGCTTTGCATAGGGTCATGACCAAAGTGCAGGGCCCAGCACTTGGCCTTGTTAAACCTCATACAATTGGCCTTGGCCCATCAATCCAGTCTGTCCAGGTCTCTCTGCAGAGCTTTCCTACCCTCAAGTAAATCAACACTTCCTCCCAGGTTAAGTGTCATCTGCAAACTTACTTAGGAAGCACTCCATCCCCTTATCTAGGTTATTCATAAAGATATTGAACAAGACTGGACCCAAAACTGAGCTCTGGGGGACACCACTGGTGACTAGCTACCAGTTGGATCCAACCCCATTCACAACTCTCTGGGCTCAGCCAGCCAGTTTTTTACCCAGCTGAGAGTATACCTGCCTATGCTGTGAGCCACCAGCTTCTCTAGGAGAATGCTGTGGGACATGGTGTCAAAAGCCTTTCCAAAGTCCAGATAGACAACATCCATAGCTCTTCCCTCATCCACCAGGTGGGTCAACTTCCTTTTTAGCTTTTCCATAAAGAGAGGGGAAAAGCAGATGCACTGAAGAATACCAGAAGAGTATCTATGTAACATGTCTGAAGTATTGTGTGAACCAAATACCATAAAATAATATGAGTAACCACTAGGATGTGCTATTGGCCTAAAATTGAAGAGACTGGAGTTTCAAAATTCTCAAGTGCAATATAAACATAAACCCCAAATATTCTCATTTGGAGATTTCAGAAAAGAAGTAAAAAAATACAGGTTTTTGTAAGGGAAGGAATCGGGTACTTGAATTATAGAAAAATTTTCCTATCATGCAAATATCCTTAATAGGCATAATTGAAGTGAGAGTTTACTAAAGGAGTCACAGCCATGACCATATACAATTTATTGAATATCTCAGATTAAAACTTTTATTGCAGGAAAATGAATATTGTTGCAAGGTGTGGTATCTGTGGTAAAACCTTATGTGCATATCATATGTGCAATGCATGCGACATCTTTGCACAAAAAAAAATTAAATGCGTTCTATCACAAAAGACTTGTGCTCTTGGTCTTGTTTTTTGTTGTAAATATAAACATATAAAACAGTGCTCGACTAAGATCTGTGGATTGAAACCAGTATACTGAATTACTGGCTGTGAAACAGTGTACCTTTATCAAGATGAAGAGTTCTGAAAAATTGTTGTTATAGAAACATTTGAAGCATGGTTGTTTAAGTTTGCGATTTGTCATTTCAGTAATTCTGACGTGTTTTGTCAGTTTTGATACTTTAGCCTAGAAGTTGTTTCAAATGGTAAGATTTTCCAGCACTTGATAAGCCATGCCAGAGAACTTAGAGAAGGATCTGTTTTAACTGTATGATGTGAAAGAGATGGTGGCTGACAATCCTTTCAAGCTGGCAATAAGTCTTGCAGGCATTCAAAAATACAGAATTCCTTCAGTAAGGACGGGAGAATGCATCCTACTTTTGGGTTTGGTTGGGGTTTTTTTCTTTGTGTGTTTGTGATTGTTTTGTTGTTTGTTTTTTTTTCTTCAGAATTTTCTATCTTAAAAAACATAGCAGGAGCATAAAACTAAATTCCAAAAACACTTCAATGTAATCTCTGAAGCCTTTTCTTTCATTTGAGAGATTGTCTGCTTGGTGCATCAAGCTTACATAGTATTACATATACCATTTCTAATAATTCCTTCTAACACCACTCAAAAACTGACATTTCTTAAAGATAAGTTTTGATCATGCCTTGTCAGTTATTTACCTATCAGCATTGCTAATAGTCTAGCAGAATCAAGAGTGCTGTCAAGTTTTGTGTATTCTTTTTTAAAAACACCCCCACAATATAAACCACTTTAAAAGAGGAAGTTCTTAGTCAATTAAAATGTCAGCATAATAACCCATGCTTCTGAAAAGTAAGATTTTTCTCTTTTCTTTTTTCTGAGGCATGAACTGAGTTTTAGTCTGAGAGTTAAGAATTTATCCATTCTAATACTGACTCAGTTGTAGCCTATGGCAATTTATCATAATATTTTTATATATGTAAAATGGAAATATTTGTCCAGGGGCAATATGAATATTAATTACTTAACATTTATAAACAGTTCTGAAAATGAGCATTTTGCAGATATTATTTCTGAGCAGTTGATTCTAATCTGGGATGAGGCCCAGAAAAGCACATGAACACCTGTCAGATGGAATTTAGATGCCATGGGTCAAAATTGCAGTCCTAAAAACATTTACACATCTGCTCAAAACCCTGGAGGTATCTAAATTTGCTTGGAAGCTCAGACATTTTTTTATTATGAGGTTCATAAAGTACTCCAGCAGTGCTCATTGGTGTGCTCAAAGGTACTTAAGCCTTAATAGGACTAAGAAGACTAGTAATTAACTCGGGCTAATGCCCAGTAGGTGTCCAGAAATGAAGCGTTTCTCTGTGTGTCTCTCTGGGATTCTCAATCCAGTAGGTGAGCTCTGAAATTCATAGTAGGTCAGGTCCCTGCAGCAACAGCTGGCCTCACAGTAGAAAAATCTGTTTCCCTTCAGACTAGCTCAGTGCTTCTAGCAGACAGAAAAGTGGATAATGTCCAGGTTCAGTTCCCTGGTCTGTCTGAAAGGACTCGGCCCCTCCTTTGGACCATGCTTTAGTCAGCAGGCAGCAGACTTTTTAGAATATAGGAGGGATTCTCTCTCCAGTTTTACTTTCCAAAGAACATACCGATTATTCACTGACAGCATTGAAGTCTTACAGTTATGGCATATTGGTGAGAAAGAGGAACTCTTGTCATTTTTGGAGAAAATAGTGAAATATTAAGTCCTGAATAAGTAAACAAATAGTTGTAAGATGTGGAACTAGAGAACTCTAGGATGGAGTGTTATTCAGCGAATAACTGCTTGCATTAATCTGCTCCCTGTATAACATGATGACTTATGGGGATATAGCAAATGCAAAAACTTTCCCCCATGCACTGTATAAAGACCCTAAGCTCTGAATTCAATTATGCAGGCCAGGAAGATTTAAATCAGATGGTGTGATGCTTAGGAATGTAGTCCCTTGTCTTTTTCTAGATCCTAGATACAGCAATAGGGGTCTGTCAGGTACAACAGAAAAACAGAATCTTTCTCCCTACTCCCTCCCTTCCTCCCTCCATGCCTGCAGTCAGTTTTAAAAATGACCAGATAAAAAACATAATCTGAGCCTGATCTTTTTTTTCAGAAGTCAAAGGGAAAAATCCTGTGATATTAATGAAATGAGATTTGGGCTCCATGTTTTAATAGAAAAAGAAATTTTTGAGAAGTTTCCTATATAGCACTTCCTATAGCTAAAACTCATGTATTTCTGCTGTGATTTGTCAAAGCTGCTATTTCTGCCAAGTCAATACCTGTTCCAATACTTTAAAACAAGTTAATTAAAAGGAAATTTGTAGTGATTTTAATTCAAATGTTCTGAGGTGTAGTCTGTTAACTGACTGAAAAGAATGCTGGAAAGGAGAAAAAGAAAAGTAAATAGAGTTTGCTTTCCTCACACATACATGATTTTGCTTTTAACCATACACAGATATATTTAGCTAAAATATTTGTAACACCATGTGTGTATGAATAGGCAGTCATGGAACAAAATCATAAAGACAAAGTTTTCACTTTTAGAGGAATGCTGGTATGAAGAAACATGAAGAGTTGTGAAGATGAAAATAGGCTTTGATTCTTGCCAACATGTAAACTGTAACGTGAATGGAAGATAGTCTTCACACTAAATACATTTCTACAAATAGATAGCTACTAGTGGGGAAAAAAAGTTTTTCAATAACCATAATAAAAAACCAAAACAAAACCTTTCCTAAAGCAGTACTGTTGTTTGAATGGGTTAATATTAGGGACTCTTTGGGTGCCTGTAACAGATTGCTTGCTTTTGTGCTGCATCTAGGAAAAATCCATGAAGCTGACTGAACTCCCCTGAACTGGGCCTCTGGAAAAAAAAAAAAAAAAAAAAAAAAAAAAAAAAGAAAATGAAAAATAAGCTTTTCCATATTTTAGAGTGGCTTGAGTCTTTCTGGCACATCATTCTCAGACCCTTATGGACTGGGCTACTGCCAAGCAGCTTTTTTTCCCACAAAACTGTAATAAACTTTGAGTGCTGGACAGAAGAGTAGAGCAATTCCCAAAGAGAGAATTCACTACAGGATTCCAAAATACCAACAATATACAAACTAGCCTCTGAATGAACCCAACTATATTTTTCATTGGTTTTCTTGCAAGTACAAGAAATTCAGTTCTGTGCCTTACACTGGTTTAGCACTTCACTTTTCTCTGCTTAAGGAATGGTTAGATGTTCTTATTCTAAATATATTGCAAGTATACTTAGATTTTATCAGATATTAAACCATAATTACATTTACCTACAACCACATCAAAATATTATGTAACTACAAAGTATTTAGACACACATTGCCCAGAAGAAGAAATATATTGAGTCATTGACCAAATTCAACTTTTAGTTACTATGGCTAGAGGAAGTGAATCCAAGTGAATCTAACATTTATTTGGTTTGTTATTCACTGCTAGACTTTGTCAAGTTTTTGCATTCTCTAACTTCCATTAAAAGCAAGAATATCAGCTGCCATTTAAAATGAAGCTTCTCTATGTAATTGTTGTTTTTTTTTCTCCTACGCTTGCCTCTAATGCCTGTGCTACTTGGAGTCTGGCATAAGCTCATTTCATACAAAGTCCCAAATAAATACAGTTTATGTGGATCCGTATGCAATTGTGGAGCTTGCAGAGGAAGTTGTGAATACTGTATGTACATGTTCAAGTACCTACATACTGTAATACAGTTGAAGCCATGAGCCAAAAATTTGTCCTCACAGCCAAAAGGAAGAAGTCGTCCTTGAATGTTAACTGTCTTGGGCCCCTTTACCTTCTAGTACCTTGTCCCATGGGATTTTAAATTCTTACAATCATTATTACAAAGAGAGACTGCACAAAATAGAGCTGACTCTTGTGCTGGATGGGAATGTATCACTTTTACATGGAGAGTTATAAACAAATCTATTTTTATAGCATTTTTTTGGAAAATTTTTAAAACATAACTTTGTATCACAACTGTAAACACACAGTTCACTTGGTGATCAGTCACCTGGAGGTCTGTTTCCATTATTCCATCTTCCAGTTAGAGACCAGTTTGGGATTATCTTTTTTAGATTTATTCCTTTCTTTCTCCACAAAATGTTACCATTTATCTTCTATCTATATTTATCTCATTTTAGAGCTTCATCTATCCTATGATATTATAAAATTAAGTTTTTACTTCTTTATAGTAAATCCTTAATCTTTTAAAACATTTTTTCTTTTTAAAGTAATACTTGTGAAAGTTGTTGTAAAACATAAATTCTCTAGCTATGCTGGGATACAAAACAATACAGCAAGAGCTGTAAAATCCCACACTGTTAAATCCCACACATTGATGTGATAATAGACTTCAAGTTGGACCTGTAAGGGCTTTTCCTAGGCAGTGGAGAAATTTCTAATATAGCAATTGTGCAACTTCACAGATAGAAGCAAGTAGTTTGGGTTGGGTATGGTTTTTGGGTTTTGTTTGTTTTTCTTGTAAACATGCAATTTTGGGGCAAGAAGCTAGTTTGTTAGATTGCTCTTTAAGGATAAATTCTGTAATTAAGAGTCCTGAAGTGATTTTGGGTTCTGCATGTTTGTTTTGTTGCTAAAATCCATAACAAAAATGATTGCCAAAGCTGCACTTGATCTAGAGAATCATAGAACTATTCAGGTTGGAAAAGACCCTTGGGATCACCAAGTCCAACCACCATCCCTACTCTACAAAGTTCTCCCATAAACCACATCAACACCACATCCAAAGGACCCTTAAACACAATCCAGGGATGGTGACTCAACCACCTCCCCAGGCAGCCTATTCCAGTGTCTAACCACTCTTTCTGTGAAAAAAAACTTTTCCTAATGTCCAGTCTAAACCTCCCCTGTTGCGGCTTGAAGCCATTCCCTCTTGTTCTGTCACTAATTACCTGTGAGAAGAGACCAGCACCAG
>NW_009952533.1:9573692-9597975 GCF_000747805.2 Chaetura pelagica | reverse complement strand
TTGGTTTTCTTGGCCACCTGGGCACACTGCTGGCTCATGTTCAGCTGCTTGTCAATTAGAACCCCCAGGTCCTTTTCTGCCAGACACTTTCCAGCCACACTTCCCCAAGCCTGGAGTGTTGCCTGGGGTTGTTGTGGCCCAAGTGCAGGACCTGGCACTTGGCCTTGTTGAAGCCCATACCACTGACATTAGCCCAATGATCCAGTCTATCCAAGTCTCTCTGTAGAGCCTCCCTGTCCTTGTGCAGATCAATACTCCAGCCTAGCTTGGTGTCGTCTGCAAACTTACTGATAATACACTCTGTCCTTATTGAGATCATCAATAAAGATGTTAAACAGAAACGGTCCTAAAACTGAGCCCTGAGGAACACCAATTGTGACTGGCACCAGCTGGATTTGACTCCATTGACCACCACTCTTTGGGCCCAACTGTCCGGTCAATGCTTGATCCAACAGACTGTGTGCTCATCCAGGTCATGAGCAGCCAGTTTTTTGAGAGTTCTATGGGGAGCCGTGTCAGATGCTTTTTGGAGGTCCAGATAGACAATATCCACAGCTTTTCCCTTGCCCAATAGTCAGGTCATCAGATCATAGAAGGAGATCAGGTTTGACAGGCAGGACCTGCCTTTCATAAACCCATGCTGACTGGGCCTGATCCCCTGGTTATCCTCTAAATGTCTTCTAATAACACTCAAGATGATCTGCTCCATGACCTTCCCTGGTACCGAGGTCAGACTGACAGGTTTATAGTTTCCTGGAACTTCCTTTCTGCCTTTCTTATAGATGGGTGTTACATTTGCTACCCTGCAAAAGTGGGACTTCCCCACTTAGCCAGGACTTCAGGTGAATCATGGAAAGTGGCTTGGCAATCACATCTGCCAACTCTTTCAGCACCTTTGGATCTAGCTCATCCGGTCCCATAGACTTGTGTGTTTAAATGGTGCAGTTAGGTCTCTGACCACTTCCTCTTTAATCGTGATGACCTCATTCTGCATCCCCTTCCTGTTATTTATCTGATACGTCTGTATATCCATGGAACAGCTAGTTCCCCTGCTAAAGACAGAGGCAAAGTAGGTATTGAGTACCTCAGCTTTTTCTTCATCCTTTGTTACTAAGGTTCCCTTTGCATCCAGTAAAGGATGGAGATTTTCCCTAATCCTGGTTTTGCTGTTAATTAACTTAGAGATGAAAAATGTTTCTATAACAGCTGTAACTAGTTTGAGCTCTTGATGTGCTTTGGCCCTCCTAATTTTCACCCTGCATAGGTTCACTTCATCTTTGTAGACTTCATGAGTGACCTGTACCCTCTTTCAAAGGTCATAAACTCTCTTTTTGTTCCTAAGGTCCAGCCAAAGGTCTCTATTTAGCCAGGCTGATCTCCTACCCTGCTTACTGGTTTTTCAGCACATGGGGACAGCCTGCTCCTGTGCCTTTAAAACTTCTTTCTTGAAGTATGTCCAGCCTTCCTGGACTCCTTTATCCCTCTAGTTTTAAATTAATTGATTTGGGTGCCCATGCAGTAGTACATGGTATAATTTGCTGTGTTGTTGGGTTATTTCTTAAAAAATATTAATCCATTGCAAAATAGACTTCAGAATCTTCTATACTACATATATATCTTAGCTTAAGAATTGAATCAAACCTTTTGCTTCCTGGATGTGAGACAGAAATGTTCACCTTTTTATTGATTGTGATTCTGAAGAGGCTTTGAGATAAAAGTTGTGGAAAAGTGATAGAAAACCTTTTGTAAAAGTGGAAAACTTATTTAAATGCAAATATTTAATTGCTTTTTTCCCCCACTAATTTTATTCTGTTTCCTATACTTGCCTTCCCTACAATTGTTCTATTTCTATTGTGTTATCTTGAGGAACTACCCTGACAGTTCAAGGTATGCTCACATTAGAACTTTTGGTATAGTGCAGTAATACCTGAGGCTGGCTTTAGGCCTGGATAACATTAACATTTGAAGTAGTGGAAGCAGTGAAGAGTTCAACAGAATTAATTCATCCTGCTTATTGACAGTGATAAGTCAGTGACAAGGATAAGAAAGGATCTTGGGGAGAAGGACAAAATAATAAGATGTCAAAGACAAGCTGTAAGCACTGATTTTCTCTTACTTGTCTATAGGGTATTTAGAGAGTTTATGTTTTTTTCAATTTGCAGAGTTCTTAAAGTTCTGCAGAGTGTAGACAATGAAAAATAGTTAACACAATTTTTTGCAGATCACAGCTCTGCATAAAATTTTTAGTATTAAACAGTATAAAGTTTCTTTTTTAACATTTTATAAGACTGTTATCTACCATATGTTGCCATGAGCTTGCAAAGCATAGTTTTGGAAAAAATTACTAGAGTACTTACATGACACGTAGTTGAAGCAGCATTTGGAATAGATTTTCAGCTCCCTGGTGAGGTCAAAATTGTTCTGGATTTGCATTGTTTGTTTATTTAGGTTGGTTGATCCTTTCCATTTTCCATCCTGGCACCCACTGTAACAAATTGTTGCTAATGTGGCTGGAGCTGTTAACCAGTTCTTGGCAGCTCATAGCAATTTGGGTTAAAAAGTAATCTTGCTAGAACTAAGATATAAACAGTGTATTAAATTATCTGTTTTCAATTTTGAGACTGAACAGGGAAAAAGTTAACTAATTATCCAATAAATTAAGAATTGTTTTCCATTCTTATTTTCAATTCAAGGGAATTGTTAGTGAAATTTACTAGGAGTTTAACAAAAAAGTCCAAGTAACTGAAGTTCCAAGTATAGCTTGATAAAAAAAAGTCAGGTTAGCTTAGTTATAGAAAGCTCCTTTTCTTGTGATATCTAATTCTTTTTTCATGTAATACATTTTCAATATTCTTTTACTTGATTTATTTGTATACAGAAGAATGTTTATGAAAACTGCAAAGTGGGAATGCCTGTGCATGGCAGTTCTCATGCAGTGCAAACTGTATTTTACCAAAGACTAGAAAATACATTTTTAGAACAGCTAAATATCTAATCAGCTACAGAAGATGAAGTTTTCTGAAAGGAGACAGATCCCAGCTATCTGTATATCAGGAGAATTTTAAGTGTTTAGTTTCACTCAGCAGGGTAAACTCCCACAGAGGTATTTTTCTTGTGTATACATCAACTTCTTCAGGAATGCAGCATGCTACATCACCTGCTGTAATATTGATCCTGTGTTTCCTCTGACATAGGATTACTGTGTTTCTGAGAGAGATGTACTCACACTATAATAAATCCACATTGATTTCAGCATAGACCAGAATTGTTTCAGTAAAACTGGTCTACATAATTGCAGTAGGCTTTTCAGGGGTATGTAATGTTAGGAGATTGCAGCCAACTGTACATTTCCAGTATTTGTCTGAACAGTGAAGAGGACACATGCAATAAGGACTTTGACATAGATAATTCTGTTGACATCTCTGCAATAAGTTGTATCTGTAAAAATTACATCTTGGAGTAAGTACCAGATTAGGGGAGCACTCTGGACTTTCAGAGTATCAGTATTCTGTAATGAGGATTGTTCTCTGCAAGCAGACAATTTTCTTGTTCTAGTCTGGCTACCTGTCTCTGGTGGAGTGGTGTGAGAGGAGAACCCTGTTACCTCTGACTTCTAATAAGCTGATTTTATGGGAGGAAAAGTGTGCCAAAGCTTATTTTCTCACCTGAGCATGAGATGATAATTTTGCGATTATTCATACAGGCCCCACAGAGTCTTTTACTTCTTCTGTCCTGCTTAGCTGTAATGGACTTAGTCACATTGCCATAGGTACCATGCTGATGGGGCTCCCTCATTCATTCTGACTGAAGTCCCAGTCCTACTGAAGTCAGTCAAAACTTTATCATTTACTTTATCAGATTTAACATTTACTCCCAAGTTAGTTCTTGAAATTTGAAATTCTGTTAATGGCTGGTTTTAACTTTAATTGATGTAGTACCCTCAGCTGAAGAATAAAATACCATCCTTCATTATTTTCTTATTGTTTCAATCAGTGCAGATGCATTAAGTTCTTCTGTGAGCAAATAATTACCTTGGGTAACTAAAGCTAGACTAAGACTTGTTGCCTTTGGTCTTTTAGTATTTTTTTTATGCTGAAGCTGTAGAAAAGTTATTTTCTTGGTAAACTAACCTCATGCCTTTATCTTGGTTGTACTTCAAATAAAATTAACTAAAGATTAACTAAATCTGGGTGTCTAGGACAATTGTTTTAGTTTGTCATCAAGTGATTTACCCAATTTTCCATTTTAATACTGTGATAGTCTCTTTCTCAGAATATTGAAACAAACTTTGTTAGGAATATATCAATTATTTTCTATTTCTCAACAAGCACTTCAACATTAAAACATTTTTGGATTGTATTGCCCAATGGGCTATTCAAAACTTTGGTTATCATAAGATACAATCATATGTTATATGGAAGTGCTCATAGTTGAATTACACAGTATTTTTTCTGCTTTCTCTGTATATGGGCCACACTTCTTAAGTAAACAGAAGAGAATATCAGATTTCTTTTAAATATAAATGCACTTTATACAGAAGAACAAATGCAGTTCTGTGGAAGCAATTTTTCACACATACAAATGATCACAAAAAGGAAATAATTTGACATTTTTGATTCTGGATTCCTTGGAACCTTTTTAATGGAGTTACTGCAGTTCACTTGTGATACATGTTCTCTAGGATGGCTTAGAAATGCTTCTCATTAATCATTTTGGATGCTTGAGTCTGTACCTTATAGACTCAGTGTTCTTACTCCCAAGGACTAACACAGCATAAGATTAAAGTATAAGGCCTTATTCTGAGATGCACCAAGTATCTCCAAATAATGGATTTCAGAGCAGTTTGCAGACACTCGGTTACTCTGAGAAATGTGTGGAGTGTTGCTGAAGACCAGAATAATTTTTTTTTTCTTATCAGTTGTAACACTCACTTTTGAGCTTTCTTGTAATAATAAGCCACTGTAACTAATGAGACTGCAAAACTGTGACTGGGATGAGATACTACAGGTCAATTAATTTCATCTTAATGTAGAGAAACTAGAGATGACCTACATTTTTTAATTTAGTTCTTATCTTCCTTTCCCACACTTGGAGTCTTGATAAGCTGTGTTTCTTTTAGAGACATTATTTTAAACATCCCTGGTTTGGTTGGGGTTTTGTTGTGGTTTTTTTTTGGTCTTATTTTTGTTTGTCTTTTTTCTAGTGTAACTTTAAAATTGTTTTTGTTCTGTGAGCTTTTTATGTCTTCCTTTTCCCTGATTCTGGAGATAATTTCCTTTATTTAGTCTTTGAAAGGGTAGGGGCTGTGAATTAGGAATAATTTGATTATTCAAGTTTTGCACAACTGATTGGAAAAAATTTTGCAAGGCAATGTTAGCATGAAGTCCAAGTATGTTTCTTTTAATGAAAATGCATGCTTTGCCTCAGGGACATTTGAACAGAAATGTGTTCATACAAATGCAACAGAATTTGAATTTGTACCATGTCTTCTCACAAAATTAAACCCATAAGGCTTCACAGAATCAAATGATATAGTAAAAACATTGCAGTAAATATGTAAATGATGAGAAACAGCAAAAAAGCAAGTAATTGCACAAGCAATGGAACTTATGAATACTGTTTTACAGGAATTTGTGTGTTGTGGTTTGATTCTCTGATGTCTCTGATCAAAGCACTTTTTTCGTCTACAGTTTTCATTGTTTCTTTATCATGTGAATTTGTTGAGCACATATAAGCTCCATTTCAGCATTTTTTTTGGTGTTGAGCACAAGTAGGTTCTTGTTCTTCTACCCATCCTGTAGTTTTTTATTAAACTCTGTAACTTCATAATGATGCTAATTCTGTTCTGTTAAATTTCTTGAAATTTGGTAGAGAGTTGATGGTTGTTTTTGAAAGATGGTGGGACAGGCAGGTAAACACCTGAAACTGACTGTATTAAAAGCAAAAAGAAGCCTATTCAGACATGCAGGTTACATATGGCCTCCTTTCAAGGAATCAAGCCCACAGTTCTCTCAAGTGAGATTTATGGTTAACTACTACAAAGGCACTTTTTTCCAAAGCTGGCTAAGTCAACTCTGCAGCACAGAGCTTCATGTGTAAATAAATGCCAAGATATATATGAATGAAAACCTATATATGCTGAATCTTTGAAGCAAGTATGTATAAGATACATCAAAAAGGAAAATTTTAGTGAGGTGGTTTTCAATAATGCATTTATTTCAAACAAGAATAACTGGATTATAAAATTAAAGTCTACAAAGTTTGAGGTTGAGATGTGGGACTGTATATAAGTGAAAACAGTCAATGAAATTTTAGACTGGATTTAGAAAAGTTGAGGATTACAAGGTCCACAAAAGAGAAGACTGGCCAGTAGGTGGAGAGAGGTCGTTCTTCCCCTCTACTCCGCCCTGGTGAGGCCACATCTGGAATACCGTGTCCAGTTCTGGGCTCCCCAGTTTAGAAGAGACAGGGAACTACTAGAGAGAGTCCAGTGGAGGGCAACAAAGGTGCCTGGGGGATTGGAGGAATGTATGAGGAAAGGCTGAGAGAATCGGGGCTCTTCAGCCTGCAGAGGAGAAGGCTGAGGGGAGACCTTATTAATGCCTGTACGTATCTAAGGGGTGGGTGCAACGAAGATGGAGCAAGACTCTTTTCAGTAGTTCCCAGTGACAGGACAAGGGGCAATGGGCACAAGTGGAACATAGGAAATTCCATTTAAATATGAGGAAAAGCTTCTTTATGGTGAGGGTGACAGAGCACTGGAACAGGCTGCTCAGGGAGGTTGTGGAGTCTCCCTCTCTGGAGATATTCAAGACCCACCATGCAGTCCTGAGTAATGTGCTCTAGGGGATCCTGCTTTAGTGGGGGAGCTGGGCTAGATGATCTCTAGAGGTCCCTTCCAACTCTGACAATCTCATGATTCTATCATAGTTAAATAGATTTTGGTTATGATGAAAAAATGTTATAAAAAGTGTAAGAACTAATCTGAAACTCCTGGAACAGAGATTCTGTCATAGGCAGAAAAATGCTGAGCTTGGTTCAGCTGAGAGGAATGCAAACACCAGATATCAAAATATCTAGAAAATAGGAGAAATATGGAAAGTGACTTGTGGAAAGTTGTTCTGATGTAAAAAAAGAAAGCAGCTTCTGTGAGACAGCAGAGCAAAATCCCAACTAAACCTACACTGGTTTTGATGCACAAAGAGAAATGCCAGGGTGATTATTTTTTTTTTTTGCAGAACTTGGCAGAAAAAGAAAAGGCTAAAATTAAACATGGTTGGATTTCAGAGTTATGAAATACTTTTTGGTTCTTTTGGAAAGGTAGCTTTTTTAAAATTTAGGGTAGATTCAATACCAGGAGGAATACCTACCGTTATCATTGGGAAGAACAGGACAGAATGAAAAAAAATAAGTACCTTAGTAAGTTTTGCAGAATTATTTCCCCCCCAGCTTACTGTAATTGCCACATCTTTTAACACTCTTTTTTCTTTGTATTGAGTGGGAGCAGCAGGCGCCATTGAAAACACAAAGGAGCATGCATGGAAAAACAGTCTGTGATCTCCAAGACCTTCCTCTCAGTGTTATTTATGCTCTGTCTGTCCTTCCACTGGCTGGAGGATATGGAATGAGGACCACAAATTAGTTTTTGCAGGCTTTGATCCCTAAGTAAACTTCGAAAAATAATTCTAAAACATTCTAATAACCATGTCTCACATAGATACTTTATCCTCTTCTTTAGCTAAAAAGTTTTGTAGTTTATAATGCTGCCACTAATGCCAGTCAGCTCTTTGGGAATTAGGAACATTTTTTTTCCATCTAGGCTGAACTGGATTAAGGTGTGCTTTGTGTGTACATGCATATATCTTTGTCATGTAATAGAACCAGATATTGGTTTGAAAGCAATAGGTGTTTGAGTATTAATAGTGGAAGGAAAACATTAGTTTTCCATTAGCTGTGGTTGGTATCAATGCTAGTAAAGCCTAAAAATGGTCTGTTTCAACATCTGAAACTTGCAGGTACATGTTGTGTTTTCTTCTCTCCTGGATTCTCTCTACTGCTCACTGTCTTATATAGAGAGGTAGAAAAGATTGCCTCTGAACAATCAGATTATTGGTTTGCTGGTATAGTCTGAATTTTTTGGTTCATCTAACCATCACATAAATGAAAGAAGAGGGGAATGCACACAAAGCTTTTCCCTGTCTTGAAATAAAGAGGGGGCAATTTACAACTTAAATCCATTCCTCATGTCTGCTTTGTCTGTTTTCTGTTTATCATCTGCTCAATACATTTCATTGAAGGAGTGAAGGTGTCAGGATGTGAAGAGACTTAGTAATTCAACTGTCTCAAAGAAAAGGATTGTTATTCATTTGCTATGATTTTTATACAGTTGGAGGATGAAATGTTTGAATTAAATTCAGCCGTGTCTTATTCAATACCATGCTCTTAGACACTACTATAGAGCACTGTCAGAAGACTGTATTTAGGTTTATAACATATGAACAAAAACTTGTATGTATTTGTACAGGCATATATGTCACAGACAAAAGCACACAAAAATACATAAACCAATTTAAATAATTTTTAAATATACTTTAGAAGATTTGTGTGACTGTAAAAATTTAGGAAACTTATGCAGCAGAAGTCACTGTAGGCACTAGCTTTTTGACCTTTTAAATAAAAATATGCAGGATTATATCTTTCATTTAAAATGTAATGGATGTTTAAAAATATATGGGATTTTAATTACTGCTTCTTATCTTGGCACAATAGATGATGATAGATTTGTGCATGAGGCATATTATATATGACACCATACTATTTAATTCCACTATTTAATGAAAGGCTACCTATTAAAATTTTTTATAGCCAACAAAGGAATCTCTTGCCATGTAACCATAATAGGTGGAAATAATACGTAAATAACCAATTTACATCTATGCAAGCAATATTTTCTATATATTATAGCACTTGTACAGTTAACAAAATCTTTGAACATCATGAGACTAAGACAAATAACTCTAAGCATAAGGCACGAAACATTGGTGTGCAAATCCCACTGTTACGGACTTTCACAGTTTTGCATCCACAATGACTATAACCTCATGCTCACAATGTGTATAGTTGCTATGATAATAACCATATTCTTAGAACTCTTTGAACAGCTTTAATAAAGCTTCATTGTGTTCCACGGACCCTCATTTTGCTATAGATTTAACACAGCTATAGTCTAGATAGGTTAATGGATTCATATAGTTTAAGAATTAACATGGCAGATTAATTAAAAACACATTGTAAGGTACTCCTCTATGGGCATCTTTCATTCTTCTTGCTGATACCGATTGTTTATTATGTTTGTTTTGTACAGAGCTTTAGAATAAATAACACAGTATAGGACTGTATTATTAATACCGCTTTTTTATTAATCTGTGCCTAAGTGCCAAATGTTGATGCTACTTTAAATGGTCTCTTCCTATTTTTGAGTACTGAAGTGCTACAAATGTGAACTGCTCAGCTAATGTCCTGACCCATTGTAACATAAGTAAATAAAATACTGGTGTGGACCAAAACATTTTCCAACATAAACTTGAAAAACAACAACAACATGCAAAACATACTGGTGCTTGGAATATATCCTCCACACAAATAGAAGTTAAAAGACATATGAGCAGAGAGAAAATATAGTCACAGACAGATTCCATTTTTTTATCTTCTGAAAAAATCTGGAGTGTTTAATTCTAGGTGACAATTAGGTAAAGTTTATTTTACAAGTCACAGATACTGGACAGTTCCTGCTTGGTTCAGAAGAGCGAACCACCTGTGTAGTTCAAGTCAGTTTTTTGGTGTCATAAGCACATCAATATAATTTTCAGGGACAGAATTGCCATCCAGTGGATCTCAGTTCACAGAAAATCACAGTTACAGTCAATCTACTGAGTCACCTCTAGAATGCACATGTCTGAATTGATTATGGAACAGTCACTGGGTTTCTTGTTCAAATAGCTTTGACTTTTTTCCGGTCTGATTCTGAAGTGGTATCAAAGTCCTTAATTTTCAGTTTATGCTGTCTTTATGGCTGCTTCGATCTGTATTGTGATTGTTTATTTCTTGATTTTTCCACTGAATGCTGGTTCCATTCATAGGCACTGAAGTCACTAGACTCTTAGATTGAGAGCAGCAACAGCAAAGACATGACTGGAAATGAAAAGAAAAACAAAGGTAAACACAAATCTATCAACTCTATGCAGATTTCCAGCCATATTTTTCATTCAGACATGAACAGACAATTCCACCTGAAGGAAATTATAGCTGCACTCAGGCAATTTTTTTTTCCTAGGATGCAAACAATTCTTGTGATTAAATATCACAAACCCAGCAGGCCTGTGTCTCTTATTTAAGATAAACTTTCATAGTAGCAAAAGGGAAATTTGTTTGACTAAAGTAAATAGATTGAGAGCTATCAGAACTCAATATATTTTGTAAGAGTTGTTTTTTTCCTATTTATCACTGTACTTTCAAACTTAGGGATCAGCAGGGTGCTTAGCATGTAAGTGAAAAGAAGAAAATTCCCTGGTCTGTGACTTAGGTCTGTTCTCAAAGTTGTTTAGGAAAAGAGAAAGTGAACATATTGAGGTATATAACTTTTCACAGTTAAGAACAGGTCACTCAGGATCATGCTCCTAGGCTTGGATGTTCACTTCTCTCTCCTGAAAGGAGCAGAAAGAATCTTTCAGCTATCTTCCTTCCACTAAACTAGTGCCTAATTCAATGTAGATGGATTCTGCACTTGAGGGGAAAGATTTAGGGCTTCAGAGGAGCAATGGTTGTAACAGCAGTAGAGTAGATCCATGACTTTTGTGAACTCAATGAGAAGGGAGTGTTGCAGAGAGGTAAAGCCAGACTGATGATATATGTACTGTCTATGGGAGGGTATGTAAAAAAGCAACAGAGGTAAGAAACTAAAATTGAAAGGTTGCTTGTATTAATGACCATGATATTAGAAGGGAAATGGTGAGCTAAAACAAGGATCTGGGAAGAATTAATAGGTGAGAATTCTTTAATTAGAGCTGTTGGATGGTAATTTTATTTGGAATGACAAATGGAAAGAACAAGCTAATGATATGATGAGCAGCTTGGGTAGTACTTACTGTTACTACTCCCTTTCACCTGAGGATAGTTCAGGACATTATCCTCTCCATAGTTCTCAAATGAAGTTAGGGACCATAAAAAGCAAAGCTGACTTATTTATGATGTGAAAATACTCCCTTTAAATAGTTTTTAAGCCCGAGTAGGCTACAGATGAACAGGTATTCCCTATTTTAATAATGTAGTACATTTTTTCAGTAGCTAAAGTTAGAAGTTCAGTTGTACAGTCCTGTCATCTTTTGTTTTGCTTTGCAGATGAAACTATTTCAGTCTTCCTTTTTGATTTAATTACTTTATTTTCCACTCATTTTCTTTCTTTATTGCCTTTATTAGCTGAAAGGGGACTTGCAGATGTGCAGTGTCACAAGGACATTAGGCTTAAAATAAGCTTGCATGTGTAAGAACTGGAAAAACGCAGGTAAAAGCTATAATGCAATTTTAATTACCAAAGTCAACTCAGGTGCCTGCTTTGGTATTCAAGCCTGAAAATTTTAGTTGTTAATGGGATTGTTTAACTGTAGTCATCTCAGTGTCCTATGGATATTTTTTCTCTTGAGTGGGAAATGTTATCAACCAAATTAATACTTCACATACATGTCACATGCAGATAAATCTTACAAGAGCATGTTTATTTCAGTTTGCATGTTTACATATGAGGAGTATGTGAAACTTATTTACTGGTTTAGTGTTCAGATGAGGTGGATAGTTCCAGTCTGTTTGGTATGCATGCTATGCAAGCTACTAGCAGGTAAACTGGACAATCTATAATCTTTCATTCCTTTGCATGCTGCTTCTCCCAACTGCTAAAATAGGTAATAACTTAGTGGCTTAATACAGTTCATTAACTGGACATAAAATCTTATCAAGAAGATCTTACCTGGAAACAGTTTTTAAACTTCTTGCTCACAAAATACAGAGCTATTGGATTTATGCAAGAGTTCATGGTTGCCAGGTTGATACTGATATAATCCAATGGCAGCAAAAAACTAGGCAACAAATGAGAAAGCAAAACATTTAAACTGTTCATATACTGAAAAAGCATCTGTGTTCTTTGTGGTTACAAATCTCTCAGAAAATAATTCTCTTACCTAACCCCCTCAGTCTTGTACCATAGCAGGTCTATAATAACCTCTCTCAAATAAGTTAATAAAAGCCAGAGGAAAGAGATTGAAATGGTGACAAACATATACTGAAATAATGCTACCTAATTAAAACTGAAATCCCTGAAAATGGATGCAGCTGAATAGTCATAAAGTGCATGCTCTTCCAACACCACAGTTGTATGCACAATGATATTTCTCACAAACTCTTAAGTGTGCAGTGTTATAATTTTTTCAGTATAAACAGTTGATTGACATAGAAAATTAAGTACCTGAGCAGTTCACATCTGCTGGGGTCTCTTTCATTGTATACCATTTTCTTCAAAATTCGGCTCAAATGGAGAGGGAACCAGCAAAGAGCAAAAATCACTACTAAACAGAAAACTGTCTTTGCAACTTCTCGACGCTAGAAAAAGAAGTAAAGATAACAATGACTGAGTGCCTAATTCATATTGGTAGGTGATTATAATGTAGTGATGTTGTCAGCAAGGAAAGTCATGTAGTTAAGGCATGCAAGGATTCCTGAAGTGCAGCTTCCAGACTACCTGATGTCCCTGACCTGTTTTTTTCTGGGGCTTGTCATGTTCTTGATTCTGACAATCCTCCACAAAACCTGCTCATCAGAAACTGAAGCAACTGAAACACGCAGGTCATTGCCAAGACATCGAGGAGAATAGCCAAGGAAAATCCACTATTGGACTTTTCTGAACCTGATTACTTTTGCAGTCCTTGTTATTCCTCCACACTGGGTTAGTTTTCTGGCAATTCTGCAGATAAACTTACATCTTCAGAAACATGCGTAATGTGCAAGAAAACGTTCTTTGTGTATGAGGGAAAGTGGGATCACATCTGTTCGATAAATCACTTGTACCTAATTCTTGATGTGAAGCAGCCTATAATCCCAAGGCACCTTTATCAGTTGGTAAGAAAAGTTTCACTCAGCCACTCAGGATGTCAAATTCCCTCTGATGTGTAATTTTATATTTAGCATGCGGCATATTACACAAAGGGATACTGCACAGTATATTAATTTTGCTATGTGATCCTGACATTCTTAAGTAAATAGTTCCTCTACAAACAAATTTAGAAATGTCTGTGTTACAGCTTAATCTCATAATACTTTGTCAGGAAATAATTTGCATTTAATGGACACTTTATATGGCTCTAGAGATTTACAGATGTTTTAGTGGATTTTTGACAATGCGTACCAGTGGTGTTTGGTAGGCATGGATTTCATAAAGAGAAGCCTATGAAAGGGTAAGAATACCACTTCTGAAACTGTAGTGTAACGCTAACAAGCATTGCAAAGCTGTCATTGCAAAACCTAAATGTGTGATTAAAGTTGTTAGGGTTTGAGTATGACTACTCTTGTGTCTTCTTTCTTATAATAGCCATTTTTATCAAAATATGAAAAGGATCATGACTAGGCATTCATGTGGAGAAGTAAGGAATAAAGTAGGCAACAGGTGACAGTTAAAAAGATAAACATTTGTAAGCTGTGGCATAAAGTCATACACCAGCAGCCAGTCTGAGTAGCTTGCTGGGCACTGCATGTCAGGATGAGAAATCTTGGAGAGTGGTTTCCCCCATCCTATCCATAGTTCTAGTGGGTGGAGACGCTTGCATGTGGCCCTGGAACAAAAACACTGTTGCAGGCCCTGGGGCCTGATGAGTGGAAAAAGCAGAGTATCTGCACAAGGGGGAGGGTTTTCCAGTCTGCCCTGGTCTGGAATGAACAAGCAGAGGAGTTGTGGTACTGCAATAGTGCAATAACTCTGAAAAAATTCCACTCTATTCTAAACCAGGTTATTCTACAATTGCTTTTTCTATGAAACTAAAGTTGTATATTGCTGTGTGCCAGAAGTAGGGAGGACCTGTGGAGTCATATATTTATGAATAAAAAGAAACATTTATTTGGCACATCTTTGTAGTTAACTTTCAAAGTATTTAGCCAATAGTGATTTGAGGTTAAAGAACAGGAGAGCACAACTGTCATACTGTCATAAGAATAGAAAGAAACTGGCTAGTTTCCTAAGCATGTTGTTTTCAAAACCTCCTTATACTATGATTTAGTCCAGTGTTCTGGGTTTAAATTAATACATGAATGTAATAAATAAGCTACATCCTCACTTTCTATGTCTGTAATTTGCTGTATTCAAGTACACCTTGAAACATTTCTAAGCTAAGTCAGAGAGAAAAGAGCAGTGTTTTCAGATATTGCTGTTTCTAGTAATTACCTGCTTAAGGTGTTCACTGAGAGCAATTCTCAAGTTGCTGTTTCTTCTGTTTAACATCTCACAAGTCATTAGTGTATAAAAGATGGCAGTACATGCCAAGGGCATGCAAAAATAGAAACCAAACAGCCACCAATCCTTTGCATCTTTGTAAAACTGTAGATAAGGTAAAGAAAAGACAAGACATTTTCTTATAATTCAATGGAAAGTACCTCAGAAAGGTCTTGGAAAGCACGACAGTTGGTATGCTGCTATCTATCTGTAAACAACACATTATGTAAACTTACTGCTGATCTGTTTTGGACCAATATAAAGGGGAAATTGTGGTAGCGTCAACATTTATTTTATCTTGGGGATAGCCTGTCTGTACCTTTGAAATCTGTCTTGGGTTGGAATTTTTTTTTGGTCAGTTTTCTAAACTTTTATGCTCATTCATGAAAACTGGAATGCAGTTTCATGAAAAAGACATGCCACAATGTAGACAGTGTCAGTTTGAGATAACAAATTTTACTAAAAGCCTGTCTCAGGAAATGCCATTTACCTCTACAGCTTCTGTCCTGATTCCAAAAAAGGAAAATTCAAAATGTCTTCTAAGTTTAATCACCTTTTGTTATCAGTTAAAAGATTGGTAGTTAGTTTGCTTATATATGAGGCAGATAGGAGCCACTTCATAAGTGTTTGTCTGATATATGCAAGGCTTAGGACTGGTGGCTCTATTGGTACAGTTTATTTTAACTGCCTGCCATTTATATGATTTGCCTTTTGTGACAGGACAGTTAGGGACTTGATAAAGTAGGAGTAATTTTCTGTGTAATTTTAACAGTTAGTTGTGACTTAAGCTGTGGTTTAAGTTAGTACATTTATGTATTATGGGAAAAATTACTTTTTCAAAGCATTTAAAATTACTCTTTTCTGTAGACAAGTATATTTTCAGACTTAAGAAAATATTGTATCTTGTTTTTTAACTTTTATGCTCGGCCAAAAGTGTGCACTGAAATATGACCTTTAAAATACTTTCTGCCTCTGTTATTAGTCACTAAGATGGGTATGTGTAAAAGACAACGTTCTTTCTCATAATCTTTTTCTTAGCTTGTTTATTCCTAGATGATGTGCTTTAGTAACATCACAGTTCCCACACCAAATCTTAAAATGCTAGTAACAGGATTATATTAATCCTGTTTGAAAAGATAAAACTTTTCATATCTTGCTTACATTTAAAACTGAATGACAATAAAATAAAAATATATACAATAGACTAGTATTTAATAATGTTAATTTTAAAATCTACTAGAAAATTGATTTACTAAGAAAAAGGGATATTTCTCCCACTGCCCCAACGCAGTTAGCTGCTTACAGAGCTTGTTTATTTAAAATATGCTGCTGATATCTAGGCCACAACCCCATTTCACAGGATATTTTTAATTGTGTTTATTAACTTGTTTCCTCCTCAGTAGCCTCATCCCTGTGTGAGGAGGGGCTACAGTCTGCTGCATAGTTGCACTCTCCTTGGGGGCAGAATTTCCCCCACTGAGAACAGAGCTGCTGCCAGCAGAAAAACAGAAAATAATATGCCTCATATTTGAAGAGTTTGTACTGAGGGCAAATCGAATTACCACTTGTGCAGAGAACAGAATTACAAATGCATGAAGACAATTATATTTTTTGTGGCAAATTCCTTAAAGTCTGGCTAGAATCATACTGGTTGGGCAGCACAACAAAATGTGTACCATGTGAATCCCTGCTATGTTTACAAGGAAAACTTTGTCTTGTCAGTCTACTAGCTTTTGTGTGCACTGCCTATCAGTCAAGAAGACACACATGGAGCTCTGTGTCACAATCCTGACCACCCCATCTATCCTGAAAGAGGACCTGGTTTTGTGAAGTTATAAAACCTACATGAACATGTCTGTAAATGATTAGTTGTGGAATCTGAGTTTCACAAAGCTTACATCAAAGCACAAAATCGAGATGATTTAAGAGAAGTAGACATTCTTTTGTTTGTCTTGAAAGCCCACATGGAACTGGTTTTCTACAGGAAATGTGCATTTTAAACAAGCTTCCTAGTGCACTCAGGCTCTTGGGAATCGTGGTCTAGCATGAATCTTTTAAGTCTTTCAAGGATAGCTTTAAACATGAGTAAAGCTCTAAAAACAAAAGTTAATCATAAATCCTTCCCAAAGTTTAGTAATTGTTTATTGTGGTGGTTGTGGTAGTAAATACTGTAGTTAAGTTTAAAATGGTAATTCCATTTTAATCTGATGTTTGTATTTGATTGCAACACATTGAAACACAATGTGCAATTTTGACAGACATGTCCAACATTTACTCTCAGCTTGAACATAAATGCTGGTTTGTTTCCTTGAAAATTAAACTGATGTGAGGATGTTTGGAGCTTTTGAATTTTGCTGAGCAAGAAAAAGTTACTAATTCCTGTTAATAAAACAAAATAAACTATTCTACTTACCACATTTAGAGCAGAACAATAACCATTTAAGTTAGCATGCCTATGGAAGACCTGAACTGTGGTGCTTTTTAGAAAAGGGAGGGGAAACTATTCTTTTTCTTAGGGAGAGAGGAAATGAAGATTGTCTAGGCATATTTGTGGAGAAAAACAGTCATAACAAAAGGGGAATTTGCTGCAGTGTGCATTTAATAAATAATTCTTATAATGACAGTATCTAGTCATATAGTTAGAGTTTAGTAACAAAAGTATGGGAAATTCCACTTTATCTTCAACTGTATTGTTTCCATTAGGGAATACCTTCTGTTTTCTCTTGCAATTATCTTTTTCTCTTTCTGCCATCCCTGCATTCTCCATAACCCTACCACAATTGGAGATGTTCCTCTGAAAAGCACTGTCATCCACACTTAATTTTTTAAATATTCTAACTCCATTTTGCCCTATCCTTTCAAATTTTAGCCCAAGACCTGCTCTGATCCAGTAAGAGGAGAAGTACCAGAGGCTCAAAAAAGAGAAGCTTGCACTCTATGATGAAAAATTCTAGTCTGTAAAAATAAGTTTTCTTCAAGATTTAAGACCTTGCAGTATCTGCGTTCTCTGAGACAAAACAAAATATTGCTCTTTTTTTCATTACTGGATGAATGGTGGCTGGCTCTTCTTTGGGTGCACAGAGAAAAAATTAAGATACTACTTTTCCATTTTCTTAGTGCAAAGAAAAGTGGAAAATCATTATGCAGTAAAGTTCTATTAATTCTGTAGAGGCTACTCAGCTGACTTGCTTTGAACAAGTTAATGTGGGTATTGGTAACTGATAAGCTGCAGAAGCACAGAAGATGAGAGCTATGAAAGTGTCTCAGGCACTTCTCTAGGTCTTGAGTTGCTGTATCTAAATGACAGCTAATAGTGCCTAAGCTACCTAGTTTGGAGGTGTGTCTGTCAAATTTGTAGTCATGTTTTCTTGTAAATGAAGGGATTATTCTCACTTTGACTTTTTAAGTGCATACAAAATAGGAAAAGCTATGTTAGAGCATGGCCCTACCCTTTTCTTTAGCTGCCAAAAAAGCTGGCTACTGCATGCAAATTGATGACTAATAATGGTAAAACATGGGTTTTGACAGTTACAAGCTCCAATGTGTTATATGTAGAAATACAATAGTTTCCAAGACTCTGGCTACTCTGATACATCTCTTAATTATATTTCAAGCAGGCCTGAATTGCAAATTTTGGTATTAGGTACCCTTGGTAGTAAAGAGGCAAAGATGTTGTAAAGTCCCATTTAATATCTCTGGCTGAAAACAGAGACAGGTCATTGTAAGTGAAGGAATGTCTTCGCATCTATAGAATACATTTTTCACTTTAATGGAAGAATAAAGCACATTATAATCCAGTATCTTAAATGTCTAACCTATATACTCTGGATTCTAAAAAGAGAAGAAAAGTTACTTACCAACATAAACTTATTTGTAGGATTGAGCATGCAGGTAACATAACCTTCATCCTTGTATCTGAAAGGTACCACAGCAAACCCAATTGCTTCTGGAATAGCCAGTATGAAGGACAGAAGCCAAATGGAGAAAATTTCAATAGCAGTGATCAAAGGGATTCCAATTCCCTGAACACGGCTCCAGGAGGCAACTGCCCTATACCTGAAAGAGGCAAGCATTAGTTTCTAACCTTCAGTTTCTTTCTGAAATTCAAAGATCTTAGTTCACTTTTATATATTAAAATTCTAAAGCTGATGTCTTGGAATTTTATTGCTTGTTCTTTCTACCTGTTTCAGGGGCTCTGCCAGCTCTCAAGCCACATAGGACACAGCAAAGCACATCAAGGGGTGGGTTGCTTAGAGCTGGCTCCAAGTGTTTTGCTTAGGCACAAGAGTGTATGGAGTTCTGCCATGTGGACTACACTAATGACTTCTAATTGAAGTAGGCACTATATCAACTGACATAACAGAAGAAAAAAGCTTCCATGCACACAAGCCATTCTAATAGAAAACATCTACCTCCTTCAGTTTCCTTAGCTGTAACAGCAGTGCTATCTGAAGTTGTCAGCTTCCAAGCAATGAAATACTGTGAAAATACCCTTCATGGAATGAAACTGCATTTGTTCTACTTACACTATTCAAAGTTAAAGACTGAGTTTGTGCAGCATGTTCTGTATTTGCCATAGACTACAACTGAGTGCTAGTTAGGATTGTCTGGCAGCTATCTCTATCTCTGCATCACTTTTCTGATGAGAATTTGAAGATCATGGCTAAGAAGTCTGTACATGCCCAAACTAACATTTTCCCACAACTTTATCCCTTAGATAGCAAGTTTCTCTGTAAGAAGAGGAATTATTGCATTCTGCTTTCCCATGTGTATGCATCTCATAACTGTAATCTTGGTAAAAGGTGAAAATTCTTAAAGAAGTTTAAAATGAAGCCCATGCATTTCTGGCTTTTCTAGATCTTCTTCTCACCTTCTCTGTCCCTCCAGTATTGGGGGATTTTTGTTACCAGGTTTCAGCCTTTCCCCCAGTTGGGGAACTGAGGGATCTTTCTCCTGAGAGGGTTTTTCTCTATTTGTCTGCCAGTTTTCAAGGAATTTGTAGAAATTTATTAGCTTAGAGATCTCAATGTCTCTGTCAACTCCAGTCAAAAGTTTCAAAAATTATTTGGAAAAGACTGGGAGGCATACAATACTGAGTACAAACCAGTCCATAAAAAAATTTTTTCAGCAGCAGACTTAGCTGTTGTCTAGCAATAATGACAGTAAACAAGTTACTTAGCTTTTCCAACAATTTAACAAAGGCAGTGCTATGTAAAAACTACGGAAAAAGCAAGTATTTTTTTATCTTGTAATAATGAAATGTATACTGGAGAGCTTTCTGTTATTGGTGATGTAAGTTTCTAAACTGCTTATTTTACTTCCCCAAAATAATAGCACCTTCCCATTTGGAATTACATATATACATATTACATGTATATATCTCATAGCATCTACTGATGAAATAGTCTTGTTCAGTTGAGGAGAAAAAATGTCAAGAAAGGTCATTTGTCTGCTTTAAAAAATGTCAGAATAAGAAGCCACTGAAGCAAATTATAAATTGTAAGGAGGTGTGCCATTTTATTGTCCTGTCTATGGCAAGTATTCTTCTCTTTCTGAGACACACACTCATTTTCTGCCCTCTAGACTCCTGGCAGATACATTTGGGTATGTGCAGCTGCCACTGCAATTTTTAACACCTTTCCAAGGCATGAGACAAGGTTAGGCTTTACAGAGAAAATTAAATGGGTGGTGATTTCAGCTAATGACAGCAGCTAATTGGAGTACAAAAGGGCATACCAGCAGGCACAGGGAAGGTGAAAGGTATGGGGAAAGGAGATGTAACAATGTAAGTTACATCTATACTATAGTCTGCCTGCTAAGACCATAGTGAGTGTTCCCAGTTTTGGGAGAACTGCAAAGGCAAGAACAAAGTCTGTCAAAACAGTAAAACATACTGTACCTGTCCACACTAAGGGCACAGAGGTTAAGGACTGTGATTCCCACTGATGCCTTCTGTATAAAGGGAAGGAATTTGCAAAGAAACTGTCCAAATTCAGAATCTCCAAAAGGCCACTTCTGAGCAAGGAGCTAAAGAGAAGATATAAAATAATCAGAATATTTATAGAGTAACTTAGCAAGTATTTAACAGTTGCAGTTATTTTTTGTCTTAGACACAGCAGGTGTCATGAATTTTCCATACCTCAAGCATATCCTAGATAAGTGAGTGAGCCTGGGAAGTAACTGCTACTAGGGAAGCACAGAAAGTGAAAATTTAAACTTAGATGCTGACCTTGTACTGTGGTAATATTAACTTGCATTGCTAAAATATTTTTTATTATTGTGCTTCTGCCACCCTTACTGAATAATGAAGATTTAGCTCAGCCCTGTCATAAGTGATGGTATTTACCATGTCCCAGAACCACACAGTCAAAGCATAGCTCACAGTTCATAATGAAATACCTCAGAGCCAAATTCTCATGCTGCGCTCAAAGAGATTCTTGTAATTGTAAATGTACTGCTATGTAACTCATGACAGTATTCACTGCCAGATTCTGAACTGTGTGGAGAAAATATTGTACATATATAATTTGTTCCATACTGTGTTTTAAAGGACTTGCATCACACATACATGTGGGCTGTTACTACAAGGCAACATAAACTTATCCATTTGGAAAGATGTGAATGAGTGGCTGGGGTGTAGATCAGTATTGCCAAGGAGGCACTTACATAACAAATGTGTATACATTGATTCATGTGAATAGTCATGAATAATAATCTAAACAGTTATCTTTGTAGCTGTAACTGTTAAAGCTCTGAATAAGTATATATAAAAAATTCAGGATACAAAATTTTTCAGGGTAATCAAATCTACAACTGATTAGAGTGACAGAGGAGATCTCTTTTCTGGGAGCCTGGCAGTAAAATGGCAGATTACATTCAAGTAATGGAAGTGCAATAAGTGAAAGATTATTCACTCTGTACAAACTACAGAGCTTTAAATGAACACCACTTCCCCTCCCCATGTCAGGGGGTTGGCACTAGGTGATCTTTAAGGTCCTTTCCACCACAAACCGTTCTGTGATTCTATGATCTTACGGTCATCATGAATGGTTCTCTTGAAAAACCAAATTACTAAGCCTTCTCGCCAAAGGGGAAGAGTCACTCTTGCACTACTGTTTTTTTTAATCTTCCCTAAATCTCTGCTACTGAGCTGTTGTCAGGGGTAGGATACTGAGTAAGAGGTAAGACTCATTCTTTGTGTTGTATAGCCCAACAGTTCTTACGCTCTTACAAACTTCTGTTAAAGTGGTTGTGTAGTTGAAAACATTAGATTTGAAAGGAAAATGTAAAGTGCTTGAGCCAGATATATAACTCTGTCAGTATCCTATTAAATGTAATATCCCCTATATAAAAATGCAGTAAAAACACATCCAGGGATGGTGACTCAACCACCTCCCCGGGAAGCCTATTCAAGTGTCTAACCACTCTTTCTGTGAAAAAAAATACCTAATGTCCAGTCTAAACCTCCCCTGTTGCAGCTGGAAGCCATTCCCTCTTGTTCTATTGATAATTACCAGAAGAAGAAGAGACCTGTAGACAGCACCAACCTGTCTACAATGACCTTTCAGGTAGTTGTAGAGACTGATGAGGTCTCCCCTCAGCCTCCTCTTTATCAAACTAAACGTTCCTAATCATTGTATCAAGGAGGGAGAAAAGACATTGGAAAAAGAAAGGGTGATTTGAATCCATGTTAATTTTCCAACTAGTTGTAGTCACATGGAATTTCATGGGATTTCAGCTCCAGACTCTTGTCTGTTTTGGGGTAAAATCAGAATAGTTTTCAGGCACTGCTGGGTGAAGGTTAGATTACAAATGGCATTTCCAGGAGAAAGAGGCCCTAGCAGACTTTTGTCAATCCCCTGTGCTAACCAGAGCCCCAAAACTGATTTATCACTGTAGATCACACTTTAAAAGGCAGCTGAAAGATAGCCACCTATTCATTAATGTTCATGGACTGTGACTGCAGTGTATACTTAGCAATAGAGCTGAACAAGTACTTTGTAGTGACTGTGAAACTCTGTTACTACAAGGCAAATACTAGCTTCAAAAGGAAGAGTGGTGTACTTGAAAAAGGTTCACTATCTCATTACTCCTCACAGGGAATCTTTGTCATGGTTCCAGCACATACACATTTTCCCCACACTCCAGGAAACTCTCCTTTTAAAGATTAAAAATATTTTATTCCTTTTGTTTCTTACACTTTTCCTCTAATTGAAGAAATATCAGTACCAAATCAGTAGATGTTCCTTTTCAAATTGATTTTAATCAAAATCATTGGGTTCAGAATGAACTTATTTGATTTTTTAAATTAACTTCGCAATCATTTCTATGTGTATACTCCATTATCATTCCACATCAACTATGCATTCGTTGGATCTGGTGCCATTTTTTTCTTCTATAGATATTTTTAGTTGGCAAATCTTATCCTGCCTTTGGTTTTACTAGATTTACATGAAAATAAGTCCATTGCCCCCAGTTCTGCCCCAGCAAGGTACAGAAACTTCAGAAGGGAATAACATTTTTTTGTTTGTTTTGTTTAAAAAAATGGGCCCAGGAATTTAATTGAATTAGTCCTGATTTAATTAGGTACATGGGAACTGGGACTATTGGCTCTGCTCTGCCAGAGCTTTTGCATGTTTTTATATCCAAACAAAATGTGTATAAAATTTTATCAGATTACATTTTTTCTAAAGACATGAGGATAGAAGAAATCAGACTGATTATCCCAATTTGTAAGCCGGTTCTCCATGACTTGGTCAAATGGATTGTACTTTTGCAAACCCACTCACAAAATCTCTGAGGTTTCAAAATAAGACATGTTGCAAAGGAAATGCTCTTTTCCCCTGGAACAGTTTGCAATTTAGGAGCATTTCATACAGTTCAACAGTGGTGCAATTCCTGAGCGAGAAAATATGACAGTCAACAGCATATTTTTATGCTGAAATCAGAAACCAAGATTTCAAGGTTCTGCTGTTGGTCCTAAAAAACCTCAGCGAAGTGACCAGACAGCCACAGTTTCCCTGAGAATCCTCCTTTCTCTGCTGCTTTATATAGCCTCTGCCCTGATGCTGCAACTTGAAACAAACAAGACAGCAGTGCTGAGAACATTCCTTTGCAATGATTTTTAAATGTTACTCAGTTGATTTTATTGTACTGCTGTTGCTATTTTCTAATTAGTATGCTAGCTGATGTACAAACCAGCAAGTCCCACTATGCATCCCAAGGAATTTATATGCAATTTTAAAGAGAGAATGTTATAATCCAACCACATGAGTATTCACCAGTACATGCTTATGTGCATCCAGAGTGTTTATCTAATACTAGGCTGATAATGTATCTTTACAGGCAGATTATGACCCTGGAGCTCAGCTGAAAATAGGCGAACTGGGTTAGGTGCTGGATAGGAACCAGCTCTGAGCTACTCTATAAAAACTGCTTCAGTTCAACAGCTACGTGTCAGGAGGCCCTCTCTCTTTGCCACATGGCACTGAGGATGAGAGCAAAGACTTCACACTTGCCTTTTCCTGCACTGTTCTCAGTCTAGTGCTCCTTGTTCTATATCCAGTTGGGATCACTGTTGTGCTGACACACAAGATCTGTTTCCCTGAAACTGAGCTGTGTTTCATCCTAGTAGTGCTTCTCCCTCCTGCTGTCCCCATGCAGGATATTCTGCTGGGTGTCCTGGCATTTAGGGTGTTCAGTGATACTAATGAAACAACTCTGGCACAACCCTGGTAGTTTCTGCTCTGTCTTCAG
>NW_009952533.1:9569222-9573553 GCF_000747805.2 Chaetura pelagica | reverse complement strand
ACAAATAGAAATACCTTCTTTATTCCATAGTTACTATTACACTTACGCAGTAAGGGAAAAGGGGACCAAACCATCATGTTTCTATTTGTATAGACAATGTCTCATTGCATAAGTGACCAACATCTTTTAACTATGGAGTAAGAGTTACAAAACTTCTGTATTCCAGAGTGATTTCTTTTCCTTGCAACATATCCCAGAATGAAGACCAAAAAAACCAATTCCTCTTTTTTTTTAAGATCAGCAGATTTGGGGACTTTTGATTTGTTTCTTAAGACTAATTTCCTCTTGGAGACACTGAATTATTTTAGTAAAGCTGTGTCTTAAATTGTGTTCTACAGTTATGTATGTTTTTGTCTGCTTCATGGCATGGTCCAAATATAGTATGTGGTGTTTTGGTTGGAATCCAGGTGAAATCTGACTGAACACAGAAGTTTCCAAGGTCTGTACCACTAGCTGACTGCATTAAGTGAAAAAGATGATGGTTGTTCCTCCTGTCTCTGATCCATAAATCTGGTCAGTTAGGAAGAAAGGTGAATTGGCTTTCCTGCTTTTGATATTTTGATTGTGATATTCTGACTCAGTGACTCAAACAGCACCCCTCTGTCCCCATGAAACTTCATAGAAAAAGAATTAGGGCAAATTCTCAAACATTTCTTCCTACAACCCATGTGTTCAAGAGAGAATTGCACTGCAGGACCATTTCTTTCTTAGGACCCACAGACTGTTGCTCATCCCATGTATGTAACTCAGCTGTGCTCCACCACTTTGCTGGAAAGAGGGAGAGATGTAAGAGTGAAGGAGAGAGAACATAGCCTGTCTCTAGATATTCCTCCCCACTGCTGGAGTGAAAAGACAACTTTGGGAAGCACAGGGTAGAGGAAAACGGAGAACAAGGCTAACCTTTATGATGCAGGGTGCAGGGTACAAGACCCATAGTGAGTGTATCATGGTGACATGATAGTTTGGGCTTCTGCTAACTTTGGTATCACTCAGTTGTTTTCTTATACTTAGATTCATGATACTGCTAGGGGAGAGAAGACACATTGCAAATCTGCAGCTGTTCTTTGCAGGAAATATCCCTGATTTTGCGACAACCAAGTACTTTCTTTTTTCCACTTCAAGTGGACAAAGACTGTATTTTTTTCTGGGGTATAGAAAGTCTATGTGGGGATTCATGAGAACCTCCAAAGACATTTTTTCCTGTGGAAAGGGAAGGGAATGTATAGTTTTTACACAAAAGAAAATATATCTTAAGAGATCCTGAAAGGTAAGAAAACAAATGCCCTGTTTTTGAAACAGAGCATTCTGTCTCAGCTAACTGGTAAAAAAAGATCCTAAGTTTCACATTTTTGTTTAAATGTTAGTATTAAAAAAATCTCTTTACTGGTAAAGTATTCCTAACAACTTTAGACATCTCCCCTGTGGTATTTTTTTGTTTACAAAGTAGGACTAGTTTCTTTTTTGTTACTCTGTGCTGTTGGCTAACTTCCCATCCTTTTAGGCAGACTGTTTCTCGAGCTGTGCTGCTCTTCAGGGAAATGAGCTGCAAGGTGTGCTTATGTGCATGACGATTTTTTTCAATCCCTGGGAAAATATTGCTTTTGTTATTCTTACAGCTGTGTTGTCTTTTGTTTGTTGCTAAAGAAAAGTACAGGATTGCTAACATATTACTGCAGAACTGGTAAACTCTGGATATGCACAATCAAAACTACTGTTTGTCATCTGTAGATTTCAGCTGATTGAAAAATAAAGAGAACAAATGTACTGAAATACTCTGTTACACCTAGAGTATCTAGGTAACGTACAGTATTATGAGTCCACAGAACAGCAAGGCAGGCATGAGATGTGAAACTGAAGATATAAGAGGAGCTGTCTGGGCATTGAAGGAAACGTAAGTCCCAGCCCCCTCCAAATACAGCCATTAGTTAAAGGCAGAGTGGACCTTGAACTGATACCTAGAATATAAAATATCTTCTTTAACTCCTACCTTGGGTTGCATATTAAACACTTGGTGCTAGGAAGCTGTAGTCTGTAAATAGAACCATTCCTGAGGGACATCTCTTCCCTGTTCTATTTTAGGTAACTTCTGCCTTCATAACTCAGCAATCAGTTCCTCTCTGATCTCTAGATTTCTTGTATGTGTGATCACCACATGGAGACATACACTCAAATAGCAGGTCATGTTCTGAGCAAGTTCCATTGATTTCTGCATCACACTGGGCTACTAACATGTTGCTTCTTGGAATCACTGACAAGAATTCAGTGAAAGCCAGAATGCAGATGTTAAGCTGATGGCCTCAGAATTTACTGCTGGTGCTGGTACCTCACAGAGAAATACACACTGCACATCAGAAATTTTGGGTTTTAAGGGGGAGGAGTGTGTCTTCTCTAAGTACACTTCACTTACATATTCTGTGGCATTGGCCTTATACTCCTTTGGCACAAAACTGAAAATACTGTGTATGTCACTTGCTCTGTTAGCCAACATGATCAGTCCAAATGTGTTTAATTATCATCCTTGCTTATGCATAATACTAATTCTGTCAGTAAAGGTGACTAGATATGCCAAATAACTTGTGATTATGAAGGGATTCATTCAGAAATGCTTCAGCTATATCTTCCTTTACTGAAGACAAAATGGGTGAAGATGTTTGTTTACCACCAGCTACTTTTTATGTTTAGACTCATAATGTTCTAGGTGGACATGTAAGATTTAGATGCTGTTGCAACTAAGCTAAGCATGAGTATTGATTTACTAGGAGCTTAGTTTATTAAAGAAAATGGCATCTTCTTGAGCTGTTTGAGCAGTGGACACTTGCTTCTTTTCTGGGTAGATGTTTTCCACTTTATTCCAGTAAAATTATTAGGACAGTGTTTGTTATTCTCATGTAAAGAAACAGATGAAAAGCTGGCTAATTTGCTTCATCTACTTCTTTATAAACTAATGGTTAAAGGAGTTAAGCATATTAAGATGTAAGGCAACATAATTTATGTTGATCTTTGCAGGTCTGTTTTCAATAAATAGAACTAATTTAAATATTTTTCTCTAAATTCCATAAAAATGGAAGCAGAGACAACTCAGGACTTCCCAATAACAGAATTAAAACTCATTCCAAAGTTGAGAGCCTTGGCTTAAGCTCTTTATAGTCCCATGAGCACAGGAAAGAGCTTTGGACAGCTTTTTCTGTGGAGGGCACCTGTTGCTTTTGCTGTTACTCTACTGAACGTTAGGCAGTGACAGCAGCAGCAACAGTTCTAAGGGCTTTCTAGTACTGTAGCTCAGCTACGGCAATAGTGTTGATATGGATGAAACTGTCTTTATTTGGTCTATTAAAGATGGATTTATAACTGGCACATTTCCTGTAAAACTCAATTTGTTACAATTTTTAATATTGATTTGATAATACAAATGGATATACTAGCAGTAATTAAGTGTAATGGGGCTTTAATATATCTTGAATATCTTCAAAGGAGGCTAGTGAATATTACATCTTAGGCCATTTAACAAATTGCTAAGGGGAATTCCCTATAAGATTACCGTAATTGGAGAAAGTAAGGGGAAATTTTTGAGCTTTTACTGGTGAAGAATGATAAAAATGTTAAACAGTTGTTACCATGTCTTTAGTTGACATAAACTACATACATTTTTTTTTATTTTTTTTTCATCATCACATGTTTGTTAATTGTGTAAATGCGTAACAGTATGATAGACTCAATTTTCCTGGGACCTTAAATTTTCAATTAATATAACCTTATAGCTGCTTCTTTCTGATACTCTGTAAAATGGATTTGAGTATATCAGTAACATCAGTACTTCTCTCTTAAAAGTGGTTTAAAAATAGTTAAGGCTACCTTACGTTTCAGGAAAATGAGTATACCTATTTCTGATATTACATTATAATTAGTATTAAATTTTTCTGTATTATGTAGCCATCTTAATAGTGTACTATTCGTTGTTTTATTATGCAAAGGAATGCTTTTTAACTTTGATTTCAGAGATGTTTTGTTCTCCTAAAAAAGATCTGGCCTATAAGATAAAGTGTTTGACACCATTTGTTTATATAGGATACTAGTACACAGTTCAACATGAGGCTGACTCTGAAGCTAAAAGACTTTAAAATAAAGTTCAGAACTAAGTGTATAAAATATTTTAAATATTAATCTTTAAACCCAAAATAAAACCACTTTAATTTTTTTCCCATAAACAACAATCATTCCACTTTCGGTCTGTGGTATTTCCAGTGACCACCCTTCATGCTGTCAGTCAACAAGAGGAACTAAATAGTATCACAGATTTTAGGATCCCTAGTGATACAAACAGGAATGACATT
>NW_009952533.1:9526533-9569117 GCF_000747805.2 Chaetura pelagica | reverse complement strand
GAATGCCATTTAACAAACTTTAAGATCAACTCCTGATCTAGGCAGACACATTGCTGAATAGTTATATGAAAAATGGACTACAAATAATAATAGAACTTCATATTAGAAATACTAGTGCTCTCCTGTGAATGCTATAAATGCTTCTCTGTGTCAGAACAGATGCAGCTAACAAGATGGTTCTACATGGCAATTTAAAAACAATTTATTTTGGATGCTCAAGCATACAAAAACTTACTAAAAGCTAGAATTATGCTTTTAAATGCCATTTTAATTCTGCCTTCTTACATGTGAGAATTGACATACATTGATGTCAAGGGGCTGCATTTTCATTTACAGCCTTTATTTATGAAATATTTCTCTACAGTACAGAAATAATTTTTCTTATATGCTAAAGTAACTTCATTTGTATGGAAGTATTCAGGACCACAGTTCAGCTTATCATATAACTTATAGAATCAAAGAATGGTTAGAGTTGAAAGAGACTTTAAAGATCATTGGGTTCTTTCTACCTCCCCTGCATGGGCAGGGACACCTCACACTAGATGTCAATTCCCAACTTACAGCAAGGCAAGTGAACCTACAGAATGCCAAAGAAGCATCATAAAATTAATAGGAAAAATGTATTGCAAAATAATAAATGCAGTATAAAATACATAGTTTTCTTTTCACTAGGTTTCTAAAGATTACTCAGAAGGCTATCAAAAGGCACTTTTGAAAGGCAAAATTAATTCCAGGTTTCCATTCCTCTTTGTGAGGAAGCAGCAGAGCTCTTGAATGGTTAGGAAAAAAAAGTGTAATAAAAATACCTGTTCTTTCCCAGACCCAGCTCTGAAAAAGCACATACCATTTTTCCTTAAAATTTCTTATTAGAAATATCAGGTGAATTAGAAACACTGCCTTAGCAATTAAGTATAAAGATGTCAGGATAATTTACCAGGGAGGTAACTGTAATGCATTATGGGAGGTGCAGTCCAGGCTATGAGTCCAGTTAGCTAAGAATAATGAAAACCTGCAGAATCCCAATCCCATGTCCCATTAAACACCTACACAGCTATGGAAGGCAAGTGGATCGCAAATCAGGCAGATGATTGTTAACCAGTTTGTTAATCCAAAATATCTGCTATCTTATCAACAAATTGATAATTAAATTTTGCAGGTGGAATATCGAAAAGTGCAAACTAGAGTTTTCATTAAATCACATGCATTATTAAGAGCCTTTATGCTAGTTTCCAATACATATTACAATAAAATGAGATAAAGTTAGAAGACTTATCTACTGTAAGATCAGAACCAGGCAATGCAGCATACTGTATATATATGCTTCTGTATAAATGTGAGTGTGGATATATTCATATTTTTAATCCATGAAATAATTTTTTTTTAAATATACCTGTTATAATGCAGGTTGATAGTTACAATGTCAATAGTTATATAAACACAAAATACATCTTTTCAATTCACTGTTTCTTTAATTTTAAAATCCAGTTTGAAACCACAGATTGCAGAGGGTATTTTCTATAAAATAAAAATTAAGGATGGGATATTCCAAAACCAGCAAGTAGTCCAATGCTGTTTTTCTGTCAAGGAGAACAGTTTCTAAAAAGTTGTTCCTCAAAAATTATTTAGCTAGCTATTGTAGCTCTAATAAATGAAGGGCTCCTGTGAAATGCCTGAGGCCACACTTTGGTTAAGAGCTAAGGGTTACATCATCTTTAAAAGGAGATACACTTTTTCTTTATGGAGGTGAGATGTAAGCAAAGGTTTTGTTGTAGAACAAAAAGGAGTTGTATTTTTTTTCTTAATTGGACTATTAATTGACAAAAGAGCACTATTTATACAAAGAAGCAACCCTAGAGAGCAGACAGTGTACATGTAAGGAAACAGCAATTAGAAAATAATTAGTGGTGCATCCTACCTTGTACACAATGATAGGAATATCAATGACAATATAGATAAGGTCTCCTAGTGCCAGACTGGCTATCAGTGCATTCGGGCCATTCCTCATACACTTGTTCTGGTAAATGATCCTCAGCAGAGTTGCATTCCCAACCATTCCAACGATGAAAATAGCACAAGATACCACTGTGTTAATGTATTTAAAAGTTTCAGCAATCTTAGTCTGCTGGGAGCATTTGACAGTTTGGTTGGACACCAGGGGCTGTCTAGTGGTGAGCAGTATGCTGGATTCAATCCCTGAGATGGTGGAAAGGTAGTTTCCCAAGTCACTCTGATTGACAGCGTATCTGTCAGAGCTGTCACTGAGGACAAATCCTGGAACCAGCAGCAGCAAGGAAACTCTTGAACACAAGGCTTCCATCCTGAAGTTCCAAAAGAGCAAATTCAGTGAGAAGGTTTGTTTTTCAGTATTTCAGTGCAGTACTTCTCACTTCGTCACCTGCAGAGTGAAACAATAAGTAAAAACAAAAAAAAAGAAGAAACACAAAATCAATACAACAGATAGACTAATGCACCCCACTTCTCACTTAGGAAGGGTATTGGAATGTAGAGACTCTACAGCACAATATAAAAACACCTGTATATAATCACTGTGTGAATCTGAAATCTAAATTACCCATTTTAACTGTCTGATAAAAAGCAAACAAAAATTCCATAAATAATTGATAGCTTATTCAAATGAGATCCTGCAAAACCCCTTTTCGTATGAGGCAGAATTTGTGTATGATTGGAAAAATATGGTGGATAAAGTTTTAATTTAAAATACAGTCTGGCAAGAAAAGCGTACACACAAACAGAGGCCTTGGGGACTGTGGAGTGATAATTTAGCTAAAAATAAAACTTGTTATTTTTTTCAAAGAAAAAAATAAGGTAACAGAACTGCATTAATAACTAAAGGTTAGCAAATATGTTAATTTTCTGAGTATTTTTTATATATTGTACCTATGGGGATTTGTATTTTTTTCTGACTTTTTAATTACCTGGGTTTCAAATGAAGACTGAAAATACCTGTATTGCAAATACAATTTTTGTACCAAATCCAGAGTCCATAAATATTCAGAGGAAGTCTTTTTTAGTCTCAGGGCAGACCTCTGATGAGGAAAATCCCTTTAAACATTTAATTGTAATTTGGTTCCTGAAAGTCATTGCAACTCATGTTCAGTGCTTAGCCACAGCAAAGCTAAGCTCTTTTAAAGATAAATAATACTTGGTTTGGTATTTTAAGCAAGATCTAATGACATTTCCAGATAGGAGAGGAAGCATCATAGGATTCAGCCCCCATAGGTACTACTGCCTATCCTCTGCCACAAAAGCTGGCTCTCTGCCATAGAGGAAGGCCACTCAAGTCCATTTTCTTAAAGCCTCAGTTTAATTTAAGGAAAAGGGTTTTTTTTTTTACATTACTCAAATCTGCAAAATAACGCAAGCGCTGCTGTGTTGCTAGAAGAAGAGTAGAAAGTAAAGTATTTATAACTTTCTGATTTCTAGGGACTCACATGAAGGGTTTGGGAGGATCCTTTTACAAAAATGAATCCTAATTTCATTCCTTTGGGGCTAGTAATTCAGAGTTTATAGCAAGAAATTTACTAGAGAAAGAAGAGACAGTTTACTGATAGGACTTCTGGAAGTAGCCACAGTATAAATATTTACTATTACCCTCTTCTGCTGTGTGTGGTCCCTAGAGGTGTGGGTGCACCTAAGCACAGTAACAATGATAACCTGAGTATTCCTGTCTGTCATAGAGAGTGCTGTCCCTCACAGACCAGGGATTCATGGTTACAGTCTTTTATATTGGTGTATTTGAAATGAGGACCTGACCAATTGTAAGTTCCTATGCACTTGCTTTTAAAGTTTAATATACTGAATAGTAAATCCTTCTTTATTAAATGCTGGTTATGATGATATCTCAGAGCAATTAGCAATAGTTTGCACAAGGTTACATTTTTTTTTCATATGAGGTTTCTAAATCATATGAGAAACAATAGACATTTAACTGTAACTCTTTCCAGGCAAGTATTAATAATTTTATTCTTTACTATTAATGTATTTCCCCAGTTTACAAATGGAAAAACTGGAATAATTAATTATTGAGATTAGATTTCCAGTTCATACTTGCCCAAGTAAATGTGATACAGCTACAAGCAGAACCCACAGCCCTATGTTTTAGTGATTATATTATTATCTTGCCTGTTTAATTATATTTTCTTGTAAAAACTTCATATATCTGTATCTATATCTCATGTAACCCCGGTGGCAGCAAGGAAATCATGCAGCCAGGACACAAAGCTGAAAACAAAATTGCCAGTTACTGTCTCTTCCATCTCCTGGAAGAAACATTTCCAGAAGAAAGAAAACTGGACAATTTTTAATATCCTAATTTATAAGGATATTTTCTTATATATTCCTGACAGTCCTTCATTCCTCTGTAGATATTTTCCAAGTATTTATTCCATTACAGAATATAACATGCAAACTGCCTCAGACAAGTAAGGTACCAGCGTCCGTACCAAGTTTTTGTCATACCGAAATCTAGTGCCCTCCTTCACATGTGATCTGATTACCTGGAGCGCGGGAGGTTGCTGTGCTAACGCGGGGGCCACATGCGTGTGCTGTGCCTGTGCTCCTGCAGCACTGCAGGAGCAGCCGCAGATGCAGGGAACAAAACTCCTCTAACTTGCCTGGAGTATCAAGCCAGAAAAATTCCCGTGCCGGGATTCACAAGAAGAGACCCATACTATTGGAAATGAAATTGTTCAAAGGATTACGGACGAGCTAAAACCTTAACAGTGATTAATGACTCCAACAGACATCTGAAATGTAACCAGGGGCCAAGAAACGTAACGAGGGCACAAAAGCACTAAAAGCAGTACTGCCGAGCAGCCCAGTTTCCCTTGGCTGTCTCCCGCTCCGGCACAGGCAGCGAGCGCTCCGTGCTGTGGGCTCAATCGCCTTGTGTTTCTTTCTCTAACACAAACCAAAACATTTTCCGCTTGTAACATTGTCAAAAGATCGATTCCAACATGCACTAGGCCAATCACCACTGCCTCCCCTGAAGCCTGTATAGAGCATCTGGCAAAGTCTATATATTCCTGAACTTCATTTAATAAGTGTTACCCCACGCTGCCTTGTGCCTGTCGTTCGTTCTCTCTGTCTCGCTCACACGCACACTCACAGGCACACGGAGGCGCACCTAATAATCATCTGGAGCGCTACCGAGAAGTGCTGAAAAGGGCCCGGGCCCCGGGCCGGGCTCTCCCCGGGCAGGGGCAGCTGCTCCCGCGGCCGCGCACTCACCCCCGGCCGGCATCCTCCGCAGGGCTCAGCCGCACGCTCATGCTGTGGCCGCTGCCACTGCCTCCGCCGCCGCTGTGGGCTTCCTCCGAGTGGCTTTTCTTGGGATAGTCTTACCAGATCCTCCTGCCTGCGTCTGGCTGGGTGGGATTGAAAATCTCCACCTCCGCAATGTCAGTAAAAGAAAGACAGACCGAAGAAGTCGAAGCGTCCCGTCTTCTCTGCCCCCTCCCCCAATTAAAACAAACCTCCAGCCCAAAATGAGCCCCAGCCAATGTTAAACACAAAGGCTGCCTCCCGGGCACGGGGGAACAGTGAGTGAGCTCTTTAACTGTTTCCTTGCTGAAATAGAGCTGAATGACTTTGCTGGACTCAGCTGCCTGCCAATCGCACAAGGGGGCTCGGAAAGGTTGTGTACCTCGTCCAACCAAACGACATAGAAGCGATGAGTAGAGCAGGGGAAAAAAAAATCTCTTGATGAAATACATAGCTTTTGCTTTGCATTGTCCCTAGGTTTGACCAGAATTATGTTTCCAACCCAGTAAGTAAAACTCGATGTGTAAGGGCTTAAAAATGCTGGATCCGTAAACAGTGACTGTCCCTGGGTGCCAATTTCTTTGTCCATCTAAGACACACCTTGCTAATACCTCTTTGTTTTCAAGACCAAAGATGCTAGCAAGTTCAAGAATTTTTTTGTCCCTTGTTGAATTATTTCAGGATGCTCATTTCAGCACAAGTTTCCATCTGGCTGTACCACAGAAATTATTTTCTAATAATATATGGGCTTCTTTTGAATACAAATAGGCAGTCTTCCTAAATATGATATAAAAATATGTGATCCTAAGAGGATGAAAAGAGACTGAAAAAAACAATAGAATATTGGATGCCAGTGGCCTGTAGAATTAAAATATTTGGCACTATATCATGTAAGAAATTGTTTTGAACTTTATTAGTTTTGCATAGTTGAAAGAATGTTCCTGTAGACATTATTTTAAATGATCTGATAAATCTTGAGCAGGAAAATGTAGCATCTGGGTCAACTGGAATAGCAATAGTTTATTTCTTCTGGAAAGTTCTCAGTTAAATGATGTTTCAAAACACAAGATCTTTGAAGAAACATTAATGTTCAAGCTGAGAATCATGTGAAGCCTGCTATTTGCAAATCAGGTAGAAAAGTTTAGTTCAAAATCACAATTACCCTGGAGATGAATAAATGCAAATAAGCTACTGAATTGTCCATATTTAAGTAAAAGTTATTTTAAATTCTTTACAGTTAGTTCATAGATGTGTAGTATTAATGATTTACTTTGTCAAGAATGATTTGTATGATAACTTGTTGGAAAAACTATTGAAGAGCAAGAAAGAGTATACTTACAGATCATGCACACTTCATAGAGTGCTTAATTCTTAAGTGTCTCGTATGTTATCTGAACATTCTTAACACCCTATTCCTTTCCTAGGATCACTTCACCTTTATGTCTAAACACCTAGAGTTGTTAAAGAAATGAAATTTGCATTTCTGATCTCATTCAAACACACATTTGCCCTTACAGTTCCTAATTCCATTAATTTGAAAGGTTTACATCCTACATTCAAACCATGCCATGCAGAACTATAATTATTATTAAATTAAGTAAACAATTTTACTCATACTGTTCAAGATCTATTTCAAAAGATGAAAAAAGACAGTACTTTATAACTATTGTGAATGCTTCTATTATTGCTAGCCACATAAGTAGTATTAATTATTAGAAATTACTAAATTGCTCAGTTGTGTGTTCTTTGTTATTATTATTGTTACTTGTTCATTAAATGGACCTTTGTTCTGCCTTTAATATTTCAAGTGTCTAAAACTGAGCTGAATTCTTGTCTTTAAGTGAAATTTAGAAGTTATATTTAATTGTTCCTGTTAGGTTGTTTTTTTTTTAACTGTGTTCAGGAAAGTCATATGGAAAAGAAAGTTATCATATCTGAATTATCCATAAGACTGCTGTCCTTTCCTGTGTGCATTATTTTATTGAAGAGTTCTTGACTGAGAACTCTGTCTTCCAGATTCAGAGCAGTGAGAGTGTTTCCTCTGACCTCTTCTGTGTTGTTTCTTCAGCAAATTACTTAGCTTGTCTTGCAAGACTTCAAAAGTTCAAAGTAACAAAATAACCCATTAAACTTCACTTTTAAGGATAACTAGGTTTTGCAGCCGGAGTCATACTTCAAGAAGACTCTCAACGTTTTGTGAAGCTATTAATTTTCCTTAAGTCTTTAGGTATTAGAGAGGAATACTTCATTGCAAGTGTTACTAGCCTAATGAAACTAAATCTGCAGTGCCTTTTATAAAACTACCTCAGAGGCACTAAACGAGGATCTTCAGTTGTGTTTGGAGGAAACAATTTTATTTCATGGAAATGAATGCTTAACACACATAATACCCATTAAGCCACTTACCTCCTCAGATTAGATGTGAAATAGGAACGTATGTTTATCAGCTCATGGAATCCTAAATTGCACTCCTGAGATTCAAAAGACCAAAATCAAAGCCTGATATTGTCTGTAACTGGCGGTCTATTGTCTATAACACAAGCAGTCAGTTCATGTGTTTGTAATCTATAGCATTTTCAGAAAGTCAGAAGAGTTATTCATGGCAAAGTAGGTAAATAAATAATTATTTTGATTTCTTCCCCTGATTTCAGATACACTATTTGTTCCCTCAAGAAACAGTACAAAATACTTTATTAGGAGCCAGTTTGATGATTTGGAAGAATGAACCCAGATACTTTGGTTAAAATCCTGGATAAGTGTTCTACTTGAAATTCAATATGTAGACCTAGTGAATAATTTTCTGTGGTGTTTTTGAAATAAAAAAAAGCCTTAGCAAATCCAAAACTTTTCATAGAACCTGATAGTTTAGGTGGATAGGTTTCTGTACTTCTACTAACCCTGGTTCAGGCAGAAGTTGCACCTCATTAAAAAAATAAATAAATTAGAAGAGTCCAAACCATAGACAGTATTTGTATCTTGTGTAGGTTTTCTGTTCTTCAACAGGAGATGCACTTATGCAGCAGCTATAGAACAATGGCAAGAGTACCTCATGAAAAATGTACATTTATTGAAACTCGGGGCCCAGTATTTCCAGTGACTGTTGAACTATGTATTTGCTTCTATTACTTACCATTTATGTTTCCCAGTAACTGCTTTATTTAAAGTGTATCTCTAGTAATGGCGTATCTGTAACTCTCCTTATGTGCTTTGAACAAATACATCCTCTTCCGGGCAACAGAGTATCTTACTTCTCCCTCCCTCTTTCCTCTCGCTTTTCCTACTTCCACTTCTCTTTTCCCCTTTGTCTTTCTCTTTTGTTTCCTTCGTGTTGCTAGAAATGCTTTGACAATTTGCAACGTGTATTTATATTTCAATGACAGTTATGAAGATAATACGTTTATATTAATTTATTCTAATAAATGGAAGTTATATTAGAACACTTGAAATATTCTTGCCCTTGGACTATGGGAAGCTAAAACCTGAAGCTATGATGGAATCGATAGGGTAAAAGGATTGAACTTTAAAGGACAAAGTAGACCATGATGCACAAAAATTAATTTAGGAACAACTACAGGGATTATTGCACCCCAAATGGGAATATTAGTCAGGAATTTTGGATTAGGTGTGTATATATTTTGCAGAATAATTATGTAAGTTTTAGTAAGTGAGGCTACTGGACCTTTTGTGTGCAGGTTGGAGAAGTAGTAACAGGTATTGTTAGTTCCCTTCAGTTACTGAGCATTTTATCTTCTTCTTGGGAGGATTTTTGTACTGTCTTAAATGCAATAGACTAAGAACATTTCAGGAAAGATTTACTGGGAGACTTAATGTTGTTGGTATACATATCCATAGGTAGAAACCATAGTTTTCAAGCTCTTGTTCCGTAGAACCTGATGAGAATGCATCCATGACTGCTGAAGGAGTTAGCTGATGTAATTTTTAAGCTACTCATAAAAAGGCTATTCATGGAAAGGAGTTTGACAGAGAAGGACCTGGGTTTCCATGTGGAACAAGTTGCCCATGAGGCAGCGATGTGCTCTCACAGCAAAGGAGGCCAATGGGGTCTGCAGCTGCATTATGCAGAGTGTTGCCTGCCAGGTCAAGGGAGGTGAACTCACACCTCTACTCAGCATTGATGAGACACATCTGGAGTGTTGTGTCAAGATAGACATATGGACTTACTGGAGTAAGTTGAGCAAGGGGCTACAAAGATGATTAAGAGTCTGGAACATCTGCCATGTGAGGAAAGGCCAAGACAGCTGAGACTGATCAGCTTTGAGATGAGAAGGCACCGGCAGGATTTATCGATGTGTATAAATAATGGTGGAAGGCAATAAAGCAGACAGAATGAGACTCTTCGCAGTGACAGAAAAAGAGGCAATGTGCTCAAACTGAAAAACAAGAATTTCAGTTTAAACATAGGAAAAAAAACCATTTTCACTGTAAGGAGGATCAAACAGTGAAAGAGGTGGTCCAGAGAAAGTGGAGAATCTTCATCCTCAGAGATACTCGAAACTGCGCTGGATGCATTCCTGATGAACCTGCTCTAGGTGACCCTGCTCTGAGAAGAGGTGTGGACTACATGATTTCCAGATGTCCCTTCCAATCTCAGACACTGCAATTCTGGGCTTCTGTGATTCAGATTTAAAAAAATTGTCAAGAGTATTGTCAAGAATATTTTGTCAAGAGTATTTTGACTTGAGCTTTGGAATTACAGCATTCAAAATACTTTGAGACACACTGTTTCCACTGAAAAAAACTTTACATACACCCCTAAATATATAGTAAAAATATATACATAAAGAACAAAGAAATAGAGGTATATCACAGAAGATGCCTATTACATAGTTGTGTAATGAGTGAAAAAATGTGATCAGTGGTTATTACATACCAAAGAAAAAATGGAAGAAGGATGAACAGATATAAAGACAAATTAAAATTTAGTTTAAAGAACACTAAGGAGAAGAGAACATATTAGATTAGAAAATCTTTCATAATTCCCCTTAGTTCATAAAAGAAAGTTTCAATCTGTTGGCAGATAGGAGGATGCAGAAGTCATGTTCTGTGATAGAGATGTTGTTCTGTTGTCAGATGCTTCTTTTATTATCTTAAGCATTAATAAAACTATCTAGATAAGATAGTGAGATATTAGAATGCCATTTTATCTAAATCTAAATAAGGTAAACATTATTTCTATTGGCTACTTTGCATTGAAGCTTCCTTTTAGGGAGGACAGGCAGAGCAGAAGAGGAGGGAGTGTTGCCCTCTACATCAATGACCAGCTGGAGTCCGTTGGAGCTCCACCTGGGGATGGAGGAGGAGGCAACTGAAACCTTATGGGTCAGGATTAAAGGGAAGACAGGGGCAGGAGGTATCATAGTGGGGGGCTGCTATAGGCCACCAGACCAGGATAGCCAAGTGGATGAGGCAGGCAGATAAGAGCAGCTTTGTGCTCACAGACCCTGGTCATCATCGGGGATTTCAACCACCCTGACATCTGTTGGAGGGACAACACAGCAAAACACCAGCAATCCTGGAATTCCTGGAGTTCATTGATGACAACTTCCTCCTCCAAATGGTAGAGGAACCATCAAGAAAAGGTGCTATGCTGGACCTTGTTCTCATCAACAGAGATGGGCTGGTTAATGATATAAGACTTTATGGGAGATTAGGGTGTATCAACCATGACATAGTCAAATTCAGGATCCTTAGGACAGTGAGGAAGGAGTGAAGCAAGCTCACTGCCCTCAATTTCAAGAGAGCAGAGTTCACTGACTGGAAAAGGGGAACATAGTTCCCATTTTCAAGAAGAGAAAAAAAGGAAGAGGAAGACCCAGGTAACTGTTGACCAGTCAGTCTCACCACTGTGCCTGGCAAGATCATGGAGCACATCTTCCTGAAGGCTCTGGTAAGGCATGAGGAAAACAAAGGGGTGATTGTTGACAGCCAACATAGCTTCACCAAGGACAAATCCTGGCTGAGTAGTTTGGTGGCCTTCTACAATGGGGTCTTGGCTTTGATGGACAAAGGAAGAGCAACCAATGCCATCTGTGCAAAACCTTCAATGCTGTCCCACACGACATCCTGGTATCGAAACTGGAATAATATGTATTCAATGGATGGACCACTCACTGAATAAGGAACTGACTGTATGCTTGCAGTCAAGGATTGGTGATCAACGGCTCAATCTCCAGATAGAGACCAGTGATAACTGGTATTGCCCAAGGCTCGGTACTCGGTCAGGTGCTATTTAACATCTTTGTCGGCAACATAGACAGTGGGATCGAGTGCACCCTCAGCAAGTTTGCCAATGACACCAAAGTGTGTGGTGAGGTCAACACACTGGAGGAAAGGGTTGCCATCCAGAGGGACCTTTGAAGGTTTGAGAAGTGGGCTTGTGCAAACTCCATGAAGTTCAACAAGGCCACGTGCAAGGTCCTGCACCTGGGGTCGGGCAATCACAAGCACAAATACAGGCTGGGTGGAGAATGAACTGAAAACAGGAGAAGAAAAGCTTGGGGATGATGGTGGACAAGAAGCTCAACATGAGCTGGCAATGTGCACTTGCAGCCCAGAAAGCCAACCAAGTCCTGGGCTGCATCAAAAGAATCATGGCCAGCAGCTCAAAGGAGGTGATTCTCTCCCTTTACTCAAGTCTTGTGAGACCCCACCTGGAGTACTGTGTCCAATTCTGGAGCCCTCAGCACAAGAAGGATGTGGAGCTCATGGAGAAAGTCCAGAGAAGGGCCACAAAGATGATCAGAGGGATGGAGCACCTCTCCTATGAAGACAGGTGGAGAGAGTTGGGGCTGTTCAGCCTGGAGAGGAGAAGGCTTTGTAGGGACCTCATAGCAATCTTCCAATATTTGAAGGGGGCCTACAGGGAAGCCAGGAAGGGACTTTGAACAAGGACTTCTAGGGAGAGAACAAGAGGTAATGGATCAAAACTGGAAGAGGGCAGATTTACAGTAGACATTAGAAGGAAATTCTTTAGTGTGGGGGTGGTGAGACAATGGATCAGGTTACCCAGGGAACTTGTGGACGCCCCATCCCTGGAAGTGTTCAAGGCCAGATTGGATGGGGCTTTGAGCAACCTGGTCTAGTGGGAGGTGTCCATGCCCATGCAGAGGGGATGAAAGTAGATAATCCTTGAGGTCCTTTCCAACCCCAACCATTCTATGATTCTATGGTTATCTTATCATAAGCAACACACGTAGGTCCATTTACAGACTTATCATTAAGTGATAGATCTACAAGCTTTTATGTGTTTCTATATATGTAAGAAATGCTCTGCAATTCAATTTTCAAATTTCAAAGACTTTTCAAATTACCAAAGTTCCTGAAAAAGGTTGCAGCTTTCCTTTCTGCTATCCAACAAAACGTTATTTATTGGAAACCAAAGCACAAATTTAGGTAGCTAGGTTAGCATTAAGACGGTGTAAATAGGAACATTTAGGTTTGTAATACTTGAGAAAGAAGGAGTGGACAGTTCTTTAGATTTTTGTTATAAAACTCTTCCAGCCATCCAAGCATGATCCTTCTATTTTGATGTTTATGCATATGTAATATTCTGTTTGTTTGTTTTAACAGTACTGCTGGCTCTATACTGTGTTTAGAGAGGCTGAGTTAAGATATGATTGGACTCATGGGTACAGGATTGGTATGATGTATTTCCATGTGTTGTCATGGCTGTTGTGTGAGGCAAATGAGCACCTGAATCGTGATATTTATAACTGATTAATAGAGACAGCAATAGGGTTTTTTAAGCAAGTCACCTTTATTACCTTGCCATGACATAGACTTCCATTGCATTGACTTTCAGCCTTTTCTATTTATATGAGAAAAGAAAAAAAGCACAAGTTATTATGTCAAGAGACAAATGAAAGACCTTACTCTAAGGCCTCAAATTAGTTCCTCACAATTGGTACCTAAATGTTGTATGGGTTATCAGCAATCTCATGAAAAAGCCCAGGCTAATATGGTACTAAACTTTTTTTTAGTAGACCAAATCCATAATTTTCTGTATGACTGACACAGAGCTGCCATAATCCAGGAAATTCTTAACAGTCATATACAGATTCCCAATGAATAATAACATACTGATGTTAGGGACCTACTATGAAATCCCATGTTTTGATCAGAGACGTAATTCAGAATCATATTTTGGGTATTTTCCATAAAAATACCACAGATTTGTTCAACAGAATCCAATCTCACAAAAATCTCTCTTACAATGAAAGTGCTATGGGACCCATTTTTTCATTAGGAATTGTTCTGTGTTTCTTGAAGTTAGACACTATGTGGAAGAAGTGCTTTTACTGATATTTGGCTGCATTAATACAACTCAGTGATACTAAGTTTCAGAATTGTCAATAAATCTGAATTTATCTTGAGGATTTAGAGAGTTGGGAGCCAACTAACCTTGGCTCCTTTCATTCCCCTTCCATCCCAGTGTGTTCATGGAGAGCCTTATCTCTTTTTCTGCATTCTTTCTAATGCAAACTATTCATACCTTCTGTGTATGCCTGGTAGGCATCCAATGATGACAACAGTGTTCCTCAGACATCTTCCTTCTAACCATCCTCGTTTTACCCACTGTTCATGATCTACCGTAGTTTCTCACACAGCTGGTGGTGTGCTCATTTGTTCATACACTACACACTAAATGGATGACTTTTTTTCTAGTTTACCCTTAATCCCAGTCACAGTGCTTGGTTTGGTGTCATGAGGAAAGTCAGGCAAGCAAACCACAAGATTGCCAAGCCCTGCATACTTTTAAAATATACAGGCTTATTAATACTATATATGCATGATTATATTTTTATTCCTGTCACAGCTAGTACTTTCATATTTTCAGAAAGTGAAATGAAAATGAACAAGACATGTTTTTCCAGTCTCCCTTTCCTGTCTGATATTCCACTACAGTTATAAGGACTTGCACTTTATAATATTGGATTTTTGTCATGTTAACATGCAGTGCAATAAAAGCTGAAGCAAGTCCCAGGACAAGTTCTTTATATCAAACTGTAACACAAAATTACTCTATTTCTATAGATAAAAAAAAAATAAAATTTGAGATATTTGCAATTCCTGGGCACAGTACAGTAAATAATATTAGCATTCTGTGATAATTCTTATGAATGTAGCCAAAAAGCAAACTATGGTTAGTATAAATAAAAGTATGTATTTTAGGTACCAAGAACCAGTATAGCTCAGTTTTAAAAACTGCTATTTATTCTAGTCACAAACTTTTATCAAATCTGGATTGATGTAATGTGCTATTCAATTTAACTATTCAGGCAGTAAGTTAAAAAATACTACCAATAAATTCATGCAAATAGAAGTTTGTATACTCCTTCAACTAGCAGGTTTATAATTTTCATAATACTTTCTTAGGGAAGAACATCCAAAAAACCACTTTCCACTTCCTTATAGATATGAAAATTATATTCTCTGATCCATAAGTAAACAGTATAGTGCTAAATCTTAACTAGGTGTAATGGTGGGATGGTGGGAATGTAATGTTCTCTTTTGCACAGTGAAAACTCTCTAGTAATTTAGAATAGTATCATTAATATGCTAAAACCCATGTGTATTGTTGTGAAACAGATGCTGAAAATGAATATCAATATTGTAATCAAATGTTACTTATTTCAGACCCACTGAAATCAGATATATTGTGGGACTCTTACAACACTGTTGGATCAGATTCTCAGCTGGTAAAAGTGAGTGTAAATCTCTTGTTGGAAATGGAAATACATTTATTTGTATCATCAGGGAATGATTGTAAGTGATGTAATTCTTTTTGACTCATATTAATATACTTTGGAGGGAACCACGCCATCATGTATATATATTGCAACATATATCTGAAACTGGACAGTTGTTGCAATTTTCTGCAAATAGTATTTCTACTTGTAAATAATTATGATTAATTTTAATAATTGTTTTTTAGTACTTCCTGACTTTTTTATGATTACTAATGCACTAGTGACTATAGTAATCTAGACCATTAAATTTTCAGTGTCTTGAAAAATAGTTGAAAATAAAATTTTGATTCTCAAATAATCTGTAATTTGAAACATTCTTACTGGAAATGAAGTTCCTGGGAGAGAAAATATTTAAAGAAATCTGCATTCATCTGGCATGTACTCATACAAAAAAAATCTGTATCAAAGCATCTGTAACTGCTTGTGTTTAATTTCTAGTATACAATAGTTATCTTCTTTTTTTTTTTTTTTTCAGTTGGCACTGTTTAAATCTTATCTGTACAGTTACTTCTGAAATAATGGCCAAGAACAATAGAAACTGTACAAGAATTGTGGACAGCATGGGAAAGAATTGTCTTTTGGATTTGCATTTAGAATACTCTAACAGTCTAGCAAAACTCAGGATGGACTAAAGAAACTGTTTCCACCTTAGCTCAGAATCTGGACTTTATATCTTAAACTGAAGTGTATTTGGGTCAGGATCTGAGTGATGACTTTTTCTCTTTGATTTATGTTAAAAAGTGGAAAAATGGGGAAAGCCGTAACAAAAGCCTCAGTATTATTTTCTGAAATTTTGTAATGCTCTCTTGGAATTTTGCAATGTACTGAAATATTTGAAGGAGTTGCTTGTGAAAAATTCTGCTGAGATATTTTGGTATCTGTAACCTTTCTTAGTTCAAGTTGAACAAAAAATCCATTAAGACTGTCCTACCCCTGACGCCTGTTTGCTAGCTCCACTAACTGCACCTTTATTCCTACATAAATGTCCTCAGATTAAACAAATTTACCCACACTTGCAGTTCTTTGAATGCACATGCCTGTACTTATATATCAGATACAGAACACTAGAAGATCTTGTTTATTTTCAAAATTCATATATGCAAAAAAGTCTTTCAAGTTATGCAGAAGTAGGAAAAAAGTCTGTATGATTTTTGCTGCTAGCATTTGGCGAGACTAAAGGGAAACGAAACAAACAGATGTCCTATAAGCTGTCAAGACCTAATAAGTCTGGTATTAATAGACATGTCTGGGCCAACTACTCTCTAGAGATAGTAACAATAATTGCTGCCTCCAGATAGTCACATGCTTAGTCTCTGCAATTTTCTAAAGGGTTCAAATTCTCAAATGTTGTGTTTTAAATTTTTTTTTAATTAATCATTACTTATTATAGTGCTGCCTGTAGATTTAGGTAACAACCCCTAATGTGGTGTCTCAACATGAAACAAAGTTTAAGGTTTTCTTCAGTGGTGAATGGGAACTGATAGTTTAGTTCTTTCTGCCCTGGGGGGCTGCTATGACTTGGTATATTAAGAAATGCTAGTTTGAACAGATATGTTTGGCAACAAAATGATGAGACTTAGATTAAGGCTATTTCCTTGTATAAGGTTGTTCTATTTGGGGAAGAGTGGCTGGAAATCTGTCCAGCAGAAAGGGACCTGGGGGCTCTGGTTGACAAGTGGCTGAATATGAGCCAGCAGTGTGCTCGGGTGGCCAAGAAGGCCAATGGCATCCTGGCTTGTATTAGAAATAGTGTGGCCAGCAGGACCAGGAAGGTGATTGTCCCTATATACTTGGCACTGGTGAGGCCACACCTGGAATACTGGGTCAAGTTTTGGGCACCTCACTACAAAAAAGACATCAAGGTGCTGGAGCATGTCCAGAGAAGTGCAAGAAAGCTGATGAAGGGCCTTGAGAACAAGTCTTAGGAGGACTGGCTGAGGGAACTGGGGCTGTTTAGACTAAAGAAAAGGAGGCTGAGGGGAGACCTCATTGCCCTCTACAACAACCTGAAAGGATGTTGTAAAGAGGTAGGCGCTGGTCTCTTCTTACAAATAACTGGTGATAGAGCAAGAGGAAATGGCCTCAAGCTACACCAGGGGAGATTTAGACAAGACACTAGGAAGAACTTTTTCACTGAAAGGGTTGCCAGACATTGGAACATGCTGCCCATAGGGAAGTGGTTGAGTCACCATCCCTGGATGTGTTTAAAAGTAATCTAGATGTGGAGCTTGGGGATATGACTTAGTGCTGGACTTGGTAGAGTAGGGTTAGTGGTTGGACTTGATGACCTGAAAGGTCTTTTCCAATCTAAGTGGTTCTGTGATTCTATGATTTTACACCTTGCTCTCCAATGTCACCTAGTGATTCTGTCAACAAACGCTATACTTGAGTGAGCATCTCAAGTGTTCACGAAGATGGATGAATAATACTTTCAGAAACAGTCTACTTTTCACTTAGGACTTTGGATATGAAATTATATTAACTAATTCATTTTTTATTTCTTCTGGCAAAGCACAGCAAGTTTTGGTCTCTTATTTAACCACTGCCAAACCATTTATGTGAAAACCCATGGGCCTAGTGGGAGACTTAAATATCTTATAGAATTCACAAGACTCCTTTATGAAGCTGTAAACACAGGACAAATGAGGGAGTGACATAGAGCATTATTCTAATATTGTAATATTTACCCTAGCTGAAGTTGACACCATTTGGCTTGCAGAACAAGTCATCACATCAGCCATTCACCATCTTAGGAGGGATCTTCTCCAAATAAAACAACTTTCTTCTGCTTTCTTATTCTCTAATTTGCTTGTGCACATTTATGCTTAGAATATTTTCCTTACTTCATTTGATTATATACCCTTTCATAACCTACAGTATTCTACAGGCTAGACACTGTGTATTAAGATTTACTCTTAAGTATGTGTCACTTTAACCTGTCAGCTGAGGTATTGCTGCAAAAAAAGCACTATTGTAGTTTATTATTATTTGTTTTGGTTAAGTCTATGCTTCATAGAAATAATGCACTTCGGAAAAAAAAAAAGTTACTGTATTCATTACAGAGTATTATTTACAGTATCTTGTTTAGGTCACCTATTTCTTAGGATTAACTTCAAAGAATGAAGAGCTGAGATTGATCCAAAATTCTAAGTAAAAGCCACTGCTTTCTTTGGAAGACAACACATATCATGATATGTGTGCACTTTTCTGATGGGTTGGGGGTACTTTGCCATTTTCTTTATTTATACATACATGTTAAACCATACTCAGAGAAATACTCCTCGGCTGTGTTTATCCTGGAAAGCATTCAAAAGACTGAATTGTCAGTTTAAACAGGACTTCCATTAAATATTTATATTTTCAGATGTATCTTACATGTATTTCTCTCCTTCATGTACTCTCAAGTGTCTAGAGGAATTAAAAGTATCGATATTTTTAAAAATGCAATCTTTGTAACATCACTATAGAGGCATATGAAAATCAGTAGTAGTGCTGTGGGTTTTAAAGAAAAAAAATATTTTAGTGTTTTTTTGCTTTTAAAATGGCTGAGTCAAATGTTTTCCACCACTTAATAAAAACAAGCTGGTACTAACCTATAAATATAAAAATGCCTTGTACTAGAAAAGAAAATCTTTGCACAGGAACTGGAATATTTCTGCAAGTTTGTGGTATTCTTTTGGGTTTTCAGTAGGAGGAACTGGTATACAGAATATGCTCTCAGGTCACTTTGAAGTAAAATAGCTCTTCTGTCCTAGTTCAAAGTAGGTCATCAACTCACACAAATTTAAGAAGGTGCTGCCCATCCATTGTTTCTCACCTACCAGAAGCAAAACAGATCACTCCCTTAAAGCTCTGCTAGGAGAAGAAATATTTTACATATTTCTAATTCATTTCAAGACCACCTGATAATAATGCCCACTTGCACTTATGCATTAAACTAGGGCAGCTGAGTTGGTCTGAGCAAATAAAGAGATCCTTGGGCAGGATCTCTCCTTCATAGAGAAGTTGACAGGGCCTAACAGGTATGGATAAAGTAATCCTCAAAGACACATTTTCTTGGGAAATAGACAGCAGTTGCTGTCACAAAGAGTGTGATAAAGCTCAGGAAAGTTTTCAGTTACTTTTATGTCAAGACTACACGATTAACTACTACACTATTAACTAGTGTGTGCTGGCAGTTGCTATAGCTTAACCTTTACATAAAGGAAAAAATTTGAAACAAACTGAAGTTTTAGTTAAACACTTCCAGCTTCCTGTTTTGCACAGCTTTGCTATTTATTATATTTTTTCTTTCTTGTTTCCTTCACTGAATATTGTTCTGATTAGCCTGAACTCCCAACAGTGTGTACTTTGCTGAAGAGAATGTGAATGCACTGACAGTTCTCAGTGGCCACTAACATTGTAATCAATTGAATGAAAAAGGTCTTCAGCAGTGGAAGACCACATTCTAAACAGAGTGAGAAGGTTTAGTTTGTCCTTGTACTATTTTTTATTTTGTGTTGTTTATATTTGTTATGATGTCATGCGCTTTTTTTAATGCTTTTAATATTTTTTTTATAATTCATTCAATATGCTTTCTGAGTAGTCATTGAAGTAGAATCACTGATTCATGTTTAATCAACATGCCTGATTTTCAGCTGTCAACTCTGAGACTGGAAAGTGCCACATTTATTTTATTTATGACTGCAGAGTATGTGCCTCTTTGATGAGAACCAACTTTTGTTCAAAGTGTATTTCTTGAAAGAAACATGCTATTTGCTCAGCCAAAATCCATTAGTAGAAAGTTATCCAACAAATATGAAAAAAAATTACTCCAGCCTCAAATCACACAGTTTATAAAACCAACTTCAGATATTACAGGTTTAAAGTCTGCCTAAACTAAGATGTCTGACTGGTTTCAGTAAGTACTGGGGAGCAAAGGGATAAACTTTCAGTCTTTACATGTGTAGTTTACAAAGTAAAACCTATTTTGAATCAGATTGGAAAGATTTTTCTCTTTCCACAGATCTGTGCCAGAATCCAATTATAGAACACATCTCAGTAATGGCAATAAATAATAGTTAGAAGAGGAGAATGAGGAATAGGAAGGCATGCTACAATTTGTTGTTGCCAAATAAGACCCTTTCATAAGAAGCCTGCTTATTCTCTTTAAAGTGACATTTCAAAGGTTTTCTTTCCCATTTACAACTTAAGAATTGGTGTACTTCCAGTGTCTTGGTGCATTTGAAAATTAACTAAATGATGCATTTTTTAAACTTCAACAGCTCATTTCTCCTCTGAAAAAAATATCCAAAGCATATAAGGAATGAAATCCAGACCACTTTGAATTAACTTGGAAAATTCTTTTTGTCTTTCAGTGAAGACAGAATTTCATCCCAAGTCCTTAAAATCTTACACTATTCCAAATTCCATTTTAGAGACCAATCTCTTGTGGAGGAAGTCAGGTTGCCATTTTACATCATTATGCTGTTTTAAACTTTAAAACAAATTCCAACCGGCCTCTTGCTCAAACTTATTAAAGAACAGGTAATTCTCTTTAGCTTCTCTACCTACTTATGAAGGCCTGATAGCTAATACCAAATATCAAAATTTTCACACTGAAAAACAGTCCACGTAAGGGTCCATATTCCTGTGACTGCACAGTAAAGACTATATACAGAAGAACTTCTTGTGAAGAACTGAGAACATTGGCTGCATCAACAGAAATACAGCAAGTCCAACAGTCATGATTTCAAGAATGTCACTGTTTTTTTCACTGACATTACTTTAGAAGCATTAGGCTTTCTCGCTGCTGATTACAGCCCTATTGGAGAATAAGGATTGGGCACATTTAGAGGATTTCTTTGTGCATTTCCAGTGCTGATTACTTTCCCTCCACGTGTTTGCTACCAATTAATTTTCAGTCGAGGAAATACCTCTGCTTGCTTTCCGATGGTAATCACCCAGAGCATTCAAACTTTGTGATGGTTTACACTAATTCTACAGACATAATGAGCTCCATGTCGGAATGCACACTCAGTGAAGTCACAGCCATCAAAGTGATGATTTTAGAGACCTGCTGTCCATAAGACTTAGAAAACTCAGCAATTTTCATAGAGCTTTTGATGTGTTTTAGATTACTTGGCTCCAAACCACTTTCCCCTTTCTGTGTCTGACATAGAACATAAATATGGATACAGAACTGGTAGATTGTCTTGGACAGATATAAGGGTATCCAGGCATGTCAATGTTACAAATAAAAGGGGTTTTTTCTTACCATGGAAGTAAAGTGTAGCACTGTTGAAAGTGCACAGGATAAAATATTGGACTAAATACAGATATTAAAACAAGATATCAGGGTTCCCCTAGAAAGAGGGTGAAAAACACTGGATTTAGCTTGCTAAGAAAAAATACTTATATTTCCAGAACTCAAGAAGGATAATATGTTCTTTATTATAAATTGATGTGTTAGTATTGTCATTAAGATATCATGTTCAGACCTTTGTTAAAATTAGCATGCAAGACTAGCATCTCAGAAATAGCCTTAGAAAGCAACTTTTGTCCAGAATTTTGTGTCATAATTCTTTTGTTACTCCACCTCTTCCTTAAGTCCTGTGGTATCCTATGGCTTTTCTGGATAACCTATAACAGAGAATTGAACCATGTATCTTCCTCTTTCTTGCTGCTTCTTAGTCTTTCAGATTTCTATCACACCTTGACTGAAAGTCTTAATGAAGTGGCAGCTGTTACATGCCTCCTATCTGCCATCAAAGTGCATGGACTGTACCTGAACCCTGCTGCTTTAATTTTTCTGAATAGCTGATTCTGATTAGAATTATTCCAGCCCACAGGAGAAATTGATCTGTTAGTTCAGTGTTTGCCTGAACTAAGGTTAAGTGTACAACTGGTGATCTTCAAATTAATTCAAAGTGATCCAGCTGCCACCTGCCTTTGTATGAATGAGTTAAAGTGTAAGGTGAATTGATCTGTTTCAGATTGTGATGGTGGGCTTGAAAATGCAACAAATTAAATAAAAGAGATGTGAAGAATCCCATGAGCAGCAATATATATTCTCATTCTCATCTGATGAACTTCTACATTGGCTTATGCTGTTATTGTGGAACTTTTAATGAGCTGCCTTAGAATCGCTTCGGGTAAATAGTTAGGTGGAATGTACTGGAGAAGGTAGCATGAAAACCCTGAATAAAGCAGTTCCATAGCTCCTGGATAGCAAAGCTTTTCTTTCTCTCCTGGAAAAACTGGAGTTTACCTGATGTTATTTACATCTTAGAAACATTCTTGACAATGGGCAATGAGTACTGTCAACAAAGCCTCTGCATTGTACTAAACATAATGAGCTGTTCTGCTTAGTATACTTAGAGTTGAGCTTGACCCATAGGCTGTTTCCAGCCAACTTTTGAGTTTTATTGCCTTTGATTCGGGGAAATATGTGCAACATAGTGAAAAAATGCACTGTATATTTAGGGCAAATATTTCCTTTGTTGTTCTTGATGCTGATGAGACTAACCCAAACTAGTTGGTCTAACTGCTCCATGCCCTGATAGCTGATACTATGTTGCATCTGAGAAGATGATTATTTTTTCTACAGTATTTCTAAGTATTATTTTATGGTATTAATGATGGTATGTGTAAAGACTACACTGCATATACCCCATGTGTGCAAAGTTTCCATAACTAGATATAAAAAAAGTCTTCCTATATACCATAAAACAGTATAATGTAAAGTCAGTTTGAACCCATGATTAGAAAGTTTCCAATGGTCTAGATTAATATCTCAGGTTAGTCCACTGTGTAGTGGCATTGCCCTAGATGCAGGGATAAATGGTACTGTGTGACTTGTAAGAAAAATTGGTACTGATGACCTGAGGTCACAAAACTCTGCCTTGCAGATCAAATTAATACTAGGACACACTCTTTTTACCCTGGTGAGCTCTATTGATTTCAGTTAAATTGGTTGTCTGATTTTGAAGATATATTCACAGATGTGTCAACACTAGCATTAATGGACGATGGCATTAATGACGATGGCAGAGGGAAGATTCTGTTTTGGTCCCTTTCTTACAAAAATGATTTGAGTTTGCTTTTTATAACCATGTACTGCATAACATCTGTTACCAGCCAGATTCCAGTTCAGCAGAAGGTTTAGTGGCAATTGTGCACATTTTTGGGTATGTCAACAGTGAAATATACCTGGTGGATCAAGTTGAAATGTATGTTTTGTAATCTGGAAACATTTTAGACTGATCTTTTATTTAAGTTTTAGATTTGAAACTACACTTATGGAGGTCTTACTGAAAATTTACAAGGGAAATAGTAAAAAGAAAACCTTTACCAGAACCATTGTTGATTGAAAAACTTCTTAATGCTTAACTGCTTTGAAATTACATAGGTGATCTAAAGGAAAATTATGTGTATAAAGAACAAGAAAGGATTGTGTGCTCAGATTTTACATTAATTCTTACGTGTCAAACTTGAAGATTTTGTTGGGTAGTCAGTAAAAGTTTGATGCTTCTCCAAAATACATACGTGCTTCTGAGATAAATAAGAGTGGTCTTTAAGCCTCAGGAGATCAGGATTTCTTGAAATTTTTCTATGTTCTATCTTTGATAGAAGTGCCATTCAGACAGCCTTTTCCAGAGCATTTTGGTGCTACCAGACTTTGCTTTGTCCAAAGAAGCTTCTTGAACATAATAAAACCCATGAATTATCAAGTATCAAACATGAACATGGGGAATTGTTTCATTCACAGTAATACTTAAAAAAAAATATTTTCTTCAGAACACTCATTAGTCCAAAGCACAGACCTTGTTCTACCTGTCAATTAATGGACTTCAATAGTTCCCTGGTTTATCTAGTTTCCTGGTTTATCTTCTCTGAAAAGAAGGCACACCAAAGAAATAAAAGTGTAGGCATGCTGTAAATAGTAATAATAAAGTTGAAAGGGGTATTGTATTGAGTCCTCTGTGGCTTATTTTTCCAGAGAAGTAAATGAGTAAAAGTTTCAAATAAAAAAAAAAAACAAAAAAAAAAACCAAAACAAACAAAAAAAACAAAACAAACAAAAAACCAAACCAAAACAAACAAAAAAACTAACAAAAGACTGGGGACTCAAATTGCCATATGTCCCTATGGTTCTTTCTCACTTTGGGAATTTTAAATTCAGCAACCAAAATTTCTGTATTTACGGTGATACCAAGTAGATTTTCATTGAAGCTGAAATGAATTAGGTCAAAATTTCAGAGATACTCAAGTAAAATTGAACTTGAAAGTTACTGTTGTGTATCTTGATTGAATTACCTAGTATCAGATGGGGTGAACTTTTCGGAATTACATTGAAGGTGAAAATTATCCCTGCTCAGCATCTCTAAAATTTAACCCATGCACTCTTGATTCTTAGACTGACTTGGAAAATATAACATGAGGAAAACTAAGTAAGAAAAATTCAGCTCAGAGCTAAGTATGAAAATTTAGAGGTCAGAGCAGAATATGACTATGTCGGTAAATAGCACAAAATCAAGAACTGTGAGTACATTTGATTTATTAACTTAAAACACACCAGGGTTTCTATAGTAGTTCTACTCAAGTCATGTTTCCTTTAGTTAATTTATTTTGCTCTGTATTAGTACAGCAGGTAGTAGAATAGGGCTTTTTCCATAATAAAAGTACATAGGTATTACAGTATGACAGTTGCATACCTCGGGTGCTGTTAAGACATTGTTTAGCTCTGTGTCCTCTAAATCATAAACACTGCTACACACAGAACATAAATTTATCTGCCTGATTTTATTACAAAATCTAAAGAGGCTTGGCATGTTTAAAATATAACTAGTCAGTTGAAGGGTGTTACAAAGACCCCATGTGTGCACTACCTCCTACATCCTTTTATCTAGACAATGTTGATTTTCCTTTGTAGCTTTCATTGGTTTGAGACATATCACATTCCTCATTTTCATTTAGATAGATAAAATTCCACTTAAAAAAAATTTCTCTATGTGTATTGACAACATCATCTGACAGTTCTAATGCTGACACTGCAAGGCAAACACTGTGTGCGCATGCATGCAGAGCTTATAAATATTAAACTATGTGTTTATTGCAAATAGTAAGGTTTTGACTCTTCCTGTAGTGGGTTGAGTGGAAGGTGTTGTTTTTTGGTTGGTTGGTTGGTTTTTGTATCCAGGATTGTTCTAGCTTTTGGTTTTCATCCTGTTCCACTCTGAACAGGCTGCATCAAAACCCACTGGGAAATGTGTGCATTTCTGTGAATACTTTGCAATACCTTTGGTTACAAAGAAATAGGGCACTTGGGATCAAACAATGTCAAGGCTGAGTCAGATTTGGATAGATATCCAGACATTTTTGTCCTGAAAATTGAGCAAGAACAGGCTTCTTATGAATTTTTATTACCTCTCTGTGTCAGACAGATCAAAAGTGTTGTGAGAGTAACCTCTCTCACGATCTTTCTGTCTCACAGTCTTTTTTTCTCATGTTTCTTTAACTTATTTCTTAAAGAGAAAGGTTCAGAGAGAACAATGTATTATTTTGAAACATGCATAATGTGTGCTTTTGGCTTTTATTCTCAAGGAGAGCTTGTATGAAGTAATTTTCCTGTTTATGAAATTCTGTTCTGTTGCTACAACATGGACTTGAGTCAAAATTGATCTTTTGTGACATCCTTCAGAAGCCATATCTTGATAAATTTATTTTTGCTGAAGGTTCTGTGGACCATTACAGATGACAATGGGTTCCTCCTAATGACCCAGTGGAAGCATATAGGTGTTCGAATTCCAATGGGATGTAGGCATCTCACTTGCTTCTCTTTCTGAACACTGAATTTGGTGTCCCTGCTGCAGCTTGCTTTTTTTTTTTTTTCCTTCTTGTTTTTTAATTGGTCTTACTGTGCAGCACTGTCTTGCTATGAACTGTAGTGAGAAATTAGTGTCAGCTTGTGCTATGCAGAATACAAATTGTCAAGAGTGGAAAGCTCATTTAAATTTTTTTATGCCAGTACACAGAAGAGGCAAAGTAGGTTAAAAAAGATAAGGAGCCTAAAGGAACGATGCAAAACTATTGGATAACATGATAGCTGGTAGTAGCAGGGCATGAGAGCTTAATAGGTAGCAGCACTAATGACTTTATGGACAGCTTAGCAAAAGGCAGCCTTGGAGGTGTTTCCAAGATAATTTTGTGGATGTTTATGAGGAGCTCTACTCATGTGTGAAAGACAGCATGAGAAAAAGCCCAGAGCTTATTTTTTTAAAATGCAAGAGGTATAAGAAGATATCCATGGCTGATCAGAAGTGGAAGCTGACATTTGGATAATGAACAAGGGATAATCGGTATGGAATAGGTCACAGATAGCAGGGTCATCAGAAGTGAAGGATCTGATTGTTGGTGACAAATAAGGACAGTACTGGTTCTAAGATATGCACCAAGAGTCACTAGGGATTTTACTGGCTGCAAATTCAGAGGTCATCCAGAGGCAAGATATGGGTCATATTGAAGAAGGACAGCCTGAAACAGTAGCTTCAGGTAGTGAGATTAGTGATACAATGGAGAATGAATATGTAGACATTGTTGAAAGGTGAGTAAAGATGAAGTGTCTTGTATTTCTTTTAAAGCAGTTAGATACTAAAGAATATTTGTATTGTGAAGGATAGAGCTGAAGAACAGTAGGGAAATTAAAGAGGAAAAACTTCTATAAAGCTTCAAAATAGAAAATTACTTGTTCTGCAGAGTCTGAAACAACTTTACAAAAATGTTATTGTAAAAATGAGTTCTTCCTGAAATCAGCACATTTATTTGAAATATTTAGGTTTTTTAATTAGTATTTTTCCAGTGAATAAAATTATTAAAATATTAAAAATTCTTAAAATTTTCTGACCGGATCTGGCTCAAGCAGAATTTTTGAACAGAGAAGTGGCTGAGTTGCCACTTCTTCAGCTTCTTTATACCTGTGCCATCTGGGTGTAGGATGATACTGTTTATGATAACTGCTTTCAGTTCAAAAAACGTTCACTGAATTCTCAGCTGGTAAGAGTGATGCCAGACTTTCATAACTAGTAGTCTCAGCTCATCCTAGTGGTTAAAAGCTTATTGAAGTGTCCAGTCAAAGGTGTTTTAAACTTTCTGTTACTCATGGTAACTTAGCTGTGCACTTTTGATGAAGAAACATTAATTACTCCCCGATTCTCATATGAGGTTTATCCTCTTGTATTACAGTAGCTCTGAACTGAAGTTACATAAAGTCTACTCTTAGGCAATAATATAAAGGAATTATTGAGAAATGTCTGACTCTATAAACCAAAAACGCCACCTCATTAACTGAAGTTCTGGTTTTCCAGTCCTATGTATTTTTCTCTTCCCTCCTCCTTATACTTTAAAAGAAACTTCATCTCGAGTATCCATTTAGAAATAGTAGCTAATTTATCTTTTGGGAAAAGTAGAACAGGGTGAATGAATAATTAGTTCCTTCCAGATATATGCTAATCTTAAAACAACCATTTCAAAGGATGTTTTTAAGACAGTTTATTTGTGATGAAGAAAAAATTAACTGCAGTTTCCTGGAATCATCACTGCCAGTTTCCAAAAATCATTACATTTTATTTTTATTATTACTTTGCCAGGACAAACATCCTCATACCTACTGGGATATTCCTAGGAATAGGATTCTGTCATCTCCTTTTCTGATGGATACCCAGCAAAAGCTTCTGAGAATCAGTGAATCCTGAAACTTTGCTGATTTATTTTTTATGCTCTCATGGAGAGCAGTGTCCAGAATCAAGTCCAGTATTTGCAGCTCAGGAACTTTTTACATTGCAAACAATGAAGAGAAGTAAAGTTAGTGCAAACTAAATGACAGCAGCATTTCTCAATCATTCTCATACTGTGTTCTATACCCACAATGTTCTCCTAAGTGTTGGGTTCAAATCTTCCTTGAAAAAAGAAGAACACTGGTAAGTCATTAGCAACTCAAGATGAAAAAGCAAGCAGGGACATTGTGCCTGCTATTTCTTATGACAAGAATCTAGGATGTGATTGTATTCCAAGTGTAACAACATTTTAAAAGCAGTGCCATGTGGGCAGGGTGATAAGTGTGTGATTACACAGGAGGCCAGGACTGGAAGGGTCAGTTTTCCTTTGGAGATGCTCACGTAGTAGTTATTGCTGCAACAGTGTGCTGCGATTAGCCATCATTGAGTCATGCAGTACTTGCTTCTCATGTAGAAAAGTTATTTGGCTGGTTTGTAAACAAATAGGTCATGGGAGTTGACTAGCGTGTTTCTGCCCTTCTGTGTAGGTCATACAGGACATGGAGAAAAGGACAGGGAAGAGGAGGACCCATGTTCTCCCTTCATTCTTCACAAACATATTTGAATAAATAATGATAAATATCAAGGTTCCTGACTATGTTCGAGAAAGAAGGTACTTCTGATGCCTCAGGAAAAAAGGGTAAATATTGATGGTGTTCTGAACTGTTAGGAAGACCTTTTCTGTTGATTCTGTGCTGTCTTTAAGCCAAAGACACTGAAAAAGAAGCCAGGCCTCAGTCTCCACAAACACATTTAAGGAATTTCCAATAACAGGACAGAATGAGGGCTGTACTGTGGTTTCTCTGTCAAAAACCCAGTGCATAACCTGAGTGTGTGGAACTGAACCTGGCAGTGGTACAGAGTGCCCACTCAAAAGCAGTGGGCTTTTGAGTATGCTGCTTTCAGTTTTGCAAACTTGTAAGATCAATGCTTGCTGCTGTGGCTTGTAGTCAGATCACTTCCTCACACTTGCCATGGTACTCATCTGGCAGCAAAACCACATGTGCTGCTATCACTGGGAGAAACCCCAGAATTTTCCATATCAGGAAAGGAAGAGAAGCAGTAATCAGAGCAGGAGGACTACTTTTGGTCTGTCAGGTTTGCACTTTTGCTTGTTACATCAAAGTGATGTTATGGGAGCCATACGGCATGAGAAGCCTTATGGATTATCTTAAAGACCTGTGAGAGGGAAGACACGTTTGATATAGCTAATACCTCCAATGAATGCACTATGTGGACTCTTCTGGTCCATGCGTGTTACTAAGTTCAGTTCAATTCAGAGTGAATATGACTATGAACCTGTATTAGTATTAATGATTGGGAAATAACAGAAAAGGGAACAAAGCAAATGCAGATGCACTACTATGCATTGAAATCTCCCATCCTAGACACTTTCTTCCTCCCTCCCTTCAGCCTTCTCTAGTCTCCTAGAAGCTGGTCAGTATGTGTGCAGACCATTTAAGCATTTCCAAAGGTTCTAAATTCAGGAGCACGAAAGTGAATTGTCATCTTGCAATGATGGCAAGTCCGTAGAGTACTGTGTGCTGCTGCTCCCAATGGAGAATAGTGATTGTTCATTTTTAGATTGGGCAAACAGGAGTTATTTTTTTCTTATTTTGCTTTCAGCAGAAGCCCAAGAAAATTAAAAATAAAACATGCACAGAGCTTACTTTCTCATGTTTTCAGCCAAATCACTTCAGTGATATTAGGAAATGTAGGACAAAGTGGATGAAGTCTGAGCATGTAATAAAGTCCCGTCATCAAGAATGAAAAGTACCATATCTTACAGGAATGCAGAAATGAGGGAATCTTCCAGCAGAGAGGAAGAAATTGACTTCAGCTTGCCTCTTTTCACACTTCTGCCTCGTTATTTGGATCTTACCATTTGTACATCCTGCTGAGATCGGTGACATCCTTCAGCCTTACTGATGGGTCTTGTGTTCAGTGCTGGGTAGAGTTTCAAGCTCTGTGTGAACCTAGAAGTGCACACTGGGCTTTAATTCATTAGAGGTCCACGATGTTGTGGATTTCTTTAAGCCGAACTGTCCACTTCTGATTTGTCTTTCAGATTTTTTTACTTGCTTTGCTTTAAATTCAGACTGCAATAGTTTGAGTTCAGGTTTTGGGTTTTTTTTATAGATTCCTTGCAGGTTTGTGTCAGAAAGTTTTAAAAATAACTTTGAAGAATTACATAAGCTGTAGTTCATTGTTTGTACATTGCCATTTGTGTTTTTATTTTAGAAGAGTACGGCTTTAAAGTTGTTTTTTAGAATTATCTTATTTTATTTTCTGTTTCCCATCATAAACACAGAGTCCCAAATTTAATTCCCCTGCATACACAAGTCTCCAGAAACTGGTCAGGTATTACAGATGTAATGTGAATACACCCATAGTTTGTCCCACTTCCAGCTCTCATCCTTTCTTTTCTATTCCTGCTAAGCTTTTTTTCCCCACAGAATTTGGCCTAGGTTGTGTAAAGCTCTAGGGAAATCCTATAGCTGTGTGGGAAATGTCTAACTTTTCTTGTGCTTTCCCAGTCATTGCTCCTCCTCTTTCCTGTTTGGCTTCTGGGATTCTCCCCAAAGAAACCCAAGACATGTCTCTTTTAATACAAGTATGCAGGAACATAGCTGCAATGCTGGATTTTGTGCCTCTTTTGAGAGAATGATTAGATGGAAGTTCAAATTACTTCCAGTTCAATTACTGGTATTAGTGAGTTGCCTGTGTTTATGAGCAATAAAGGAGAAAACTTTCAAACAGATTATGATTTAGCCACTACAATTTTCAGTTGGTTAAAAGATAAAAAATAAGATGATGTAGTTTTAATATAAACCAGAAAATTGAATACCAGATTTTATTCTTTTAGTTGTCATTGTAAGTTTTGAATTTTCCCAGACAAAGTCACTGTTAGAGCTCAAATTAATGCTTTGCTCTCTGCTCTTACTTGGATTACTTGAACACTGCTGTACTTCATGTTATTAAACTGTTTCAACTTATGATCAAAGTTCATGCTACCACAAATCACCAGATGGCTGGCTGAAAGGATCTGTACAGTGGTTGTGGGATCTGCAGGCTGCAGCCCACATACATTTCCTACAGACTTGCGAAATTCCTCTCTATCAATGTTCTAGAAATGCAGAGGATGTAGCAGAGTCACGTTCCCTGTTTCTAATACACATATGAAAGATACAAGCGTTTTATAATAATCTGATGCTGAACACTTAAAAATGAAGTAAAGCTTCAAAGTGCATATATACCTGCAGATCTCCTTGTTTGTCTCTGTGTTTTGCTCTCATGCTCTGTTTTTTAGTTTGCAGTGTTCAGGCAGGAGTGCTTTTAGTACACTCTCTAGAAGATAAATGAAAACACATGCGTAGCAACTTCAAATCCTGCAATTTAGATTAATGAATCAGATACCCGTATCCTTAATTACAGTATTTCTGACCATACTACAATAAAGCAACCTTTGTTTTTATTTGGGGGCTTTGCGATCTGGCTTATTTATAGAGATACTGAATTCTCGTCCCTGTGTTGATTTTTCTTTTTTCTACACTTTCAGTCAACTACTTTTTCCCTTCTCCACTACATCCACTCTGATCAAAATACCATATGTACAAAATTCAGCTGCAAGATTTCTGACTTGCCCTGGGTCCTGGGAACATACCACCCTCATTTTGATCTCTCTAAATTAGCTTCCTCTACAATTTCCTGTCAAACATGAGTTTCATGAGATTTGTCCTTGAATGTGTGTGTGATCCTCCCTTCTCACTGCAATGAAATTTTGGCTGCCTAACTAGCTGGAACATTTTCACTAAGCCTAATTTTATAGGAGTAAATACTAATGAGATTTATTTATTTTTAAAATACTAACTCTCAGAAATCAATCTATTGAGATAATTCAGGTTAACTCTCATGTGAGAATTTTAAGAAGGGGTTTCTGATAGTAATGTGTTTGTGTGAAGAAATCTCTCCTTCCTCACCTCCCCCAGCCTTCCCTGGCATCTTGTAAATTACTTTTCATTTAATTTATTATGATCTCAACTTCATGAATATTCTTACATCTAGATAACATAGAATGAAATTGCAGGAAGAAAGGAGTGTCTACAAGTTAACAAAATCACAGGAACAGTTTTTATTGCAACTCGATGTGTGACTAAAGAGAAGACATTAATAAGCATTAAGCATTCTCTAGTGCAAGCATTTTTTCCTGAGGGATGAGTCCTGAGGCCGTTTTATGTCCCACTGGGAGGGCTTCTGCTGCAGGATACGTGTATCTCATCTGAAAAATCAGATAAATATGGCTTCCAGTCAGTAACTACTTTCAAAATTTCTTCTCAGATTTGTTCTTTACTACTTTTTTTTCAGGGAGATTCAATTCTGTGTGCAGAGCAGGATTAAAAGTGCATATACAAACTTCTAAAAATCTAGTTTCTCACTTGTCAATTTGTTTCTAAACTGAATTATTTAATGACTATGTTCTCAAATTGAAGATTTGCAGGGCATGAGGCTAATCATAAGTCTGCTTCTATTATGGGACACTTTTTCTGTTGAGTGCCAGACATAAGCTAGGAAGCAAAAAAGTTCAAAGAACCATCTCCAGGTAAAAAAAAGTAATAAGAATACCTGTTTTGTAATAGTTTGCTGAAAACAATTAGGGAAAGCAGCATGTACATATGTTTTGTTTTCATGCAATATTTCTAGGAAAACTGTCAAAAACTCAAAAGAAAAAAATCTTAACACTGAAATTTTCATGAAATTATCTGATGTTAAAAAATGGTGAATGGTGCCCAGTGTTTTAAGGATAAATTGTGCTCTGAATTAATTTATGAAATTGCAAGAATACTTTGCACCTACAGCTGGAAAACTTCAGAACAGACATGAGCTAGAGGAACAACTCCTAAGAGCAGAACACATCTTTTTGTAATCTGATTATTGAAGTTGCATGATGAGTTATGCTGCAAGCATTGTATCCAATTTGTCGCTCTTTTTCTTGGCATACTGGATCTAAGATTTAGTGTAGTGATACTGTATGGTTGATTGAATGAGTCCAATATTATCTTTCAATCAGCTCTAGCTACAGAGGTGAAAACAGTCTTTGTTTTCATAGCTTCTTGCTCTCAACCATTTCTTCTGATTATTATTCTTGTGGTGAATGGAGTCCAGTCCAGCTGGCAGCTGGTCACAAGTGGTGCTCCCCAGAGCTCAGTACTGGGGCCAGTTCTGTTTAATATGTTTATCCGTGGCCTGGACTAGGGGATTGAGTGCACCCTCAGTAAGTTTGCAGATAACATCAAGTTGGCTGGTAGCACTGATCTGCTTGAGGGTAGGAAGGCGTTACAGTGGGACCTGGACAGGATCGATAGGCCAAGGCCAGTTGTATGAGGTTCAGCAAGGCCACACGTTGGGTCCTTCACCTGTGTCACAGCAACCCCAGGCAATGCTACAGGCTTGTGGAAGAGTGGCTAGAAAGCTGATCAGAAGAAAAGGACCTGGGGGTGTTGGTCAACAGCAGCTGAATATGAGCCAGCAGTGTGCCCAGGTGGCCAGGAAGGCCAACAGTATCCTGGCCTATATCAGCAATATAACTAGGCCAGCAGGACTAGGGAAGTGATTGTCCCCCTGTACTCGGCACTGGTGAGACCACACCTTGAATACTGTGTCCAGTTTTGGGCCCCTCACTACAAGAAGGGCATTGAGTTGCTGGAGTGAGTCAAGAGAAGGGCAGTGAAGCTGATGAAGGGTCTGGAGAACAAGTCTGATGAGGAGCATCTGAGGGAACTGGGTTTGTTTAGCATAGAGAAAAGGAGGCTGAGTGGAGGAGACCTTATCACACTACCTGACAGGAGGTTGTAGCGAGGTAGAGATCAGTCTCTTCTCTTAAGTAACAAGTGATAGTTCAAGAGGAAATGGCCTCAAGTTGCATCAGTGGAGGTTTAGATTGGATATTAGGTAAAATTTCTTTACTGAAAGAGTGGTCAAGCATTGGAACAAGCTGCCCAGGGAAGTAGTGCAGTCACCATCCCTACAGGTATTTAAAAGACATGTAGATGTGGTGCTTGGGGTTGTAGTTTAGTGGTGGACCGGGCAGTGTTAGGTTCATAGTTGGATTTGATGCTCTTAAAGGTCTTTTCCAACCTAAATGATTCTATTATTTCCTTGTCATCCCCTTTTTACCTAACTTATGACAAAAACCTGTCAACTTCTCCGTAGGTGTTAGGAATAAAAGCACAAGAGAATATTGATGTGCCCTCTGGCATTTTTTGTATGCACTTTTTGATAGATTTTTCAGGTCTGAAACACATCTTTTGCTCTGTAGAACCACTGGCATACTGGGGTCTTGACCTTGCAAACTTCACTTATAGAGACAGCAAAAGTCATGAGGCCAGATTTAGAGTTGAGATAAGAATTGTCTTTCAAGTTTGTATTCAGATACTTAGTGGCTGATAATGTATGCTGACTTCTGGATTTGGATGTAGCTTGGCACAGGCAGGTCATGTCTGGCTACATGGAAATGTGGATCTGCCAGGATGGGAGACAAGACTCTCTTTCCTGGAATTGTTGCCTGCACCAGACATCAGGTTCTTGGCAATCTAATACATTCTTAACTGTGAAATGGGACTCCCTCCAGCCCTTTGTGCATAAATAGCAGGGCAATGGCTGCAAAACCTATGGGGGCACTGACTACATGTACACTGACAGACGTTTTAGTTCTAACCATTCCCTACAATTTGACACCAATACTCAGTCTAAGCCCAAACCAATGTGCAGCTCTGTATTTTAGGCATGCAATCAACAACTGCTGCTGACTATGAAATAGTAAGAAGTCTTGTTCTTATGCCACTAGTCCCCAATTCCTTCCTCTGCCAAAATCTATTCAATCTTTGAAGCCCGTACTAACTTGAACCCTATGTCTAATTCTTAACAACCCCTAATTCCAGAAGGTAAGAATTAGTCAGAGGAGCTGTTGCTAACTCTCTTAAGCAGCTTAGCTCTCCCAGAAAGCCCTGTTGTATCAGAAGTGTGGCACGGAAATCAGGAGTGAAATAATGCTTCCTCTTTCTGTCAAATTTGGGTGAGAATCTAAAATCTGTCTGGAAATCACATAATATGGATTCGGTTTCACCTAAAAACTATTGGAGATTTTTTCAACCTTCTTTCCCTTAACAAGAACAATGTGCCAGGTGTCTGTGTACACTGGATGGTACCTTTTTTTTAGTTTCAGGTCATGAGACAGTCATAGTTATATCTTGTGGAAAGAAAGAGCATGGCGTAAGTAGGTTGTAAATGCTGGTATGCAGGCTGGTTGTGGATAATGGTGTACAAAGTATGTGAGGGGTTGTAAACAGGTTTTTCACATGACTTCTTGAACACATGATGGGGAGGATACTACAGTTCATGTAAGACATAAGAGAAAGTAGAGCTAAATCTAGAATTAAGGCTTTTTATTTATTAATACACATCTTTAGAGAGGTCTGTGATACATCTGTGTCTGGATAGAGATGCTAGTCAGGAAGTGCACTTGAAGGAATTAGTTTCTTACTGTTTTGTTGGCCAGTTCTGGGAGGTTCTCCAGACATCTTGGGGAACTTGGCTGGGGCTTTTGGTGCATGGGCTGCAAAGAGTAGGGAAGGTATTTGGATTTTCAAAATGAGTGGCAGAACAAGTCAGTGCCTGATGTCAGGATGGGTCATCTGAGAAAACTTTTGGCTAAGACTTTCAGGTGTGACTTGAAAGGAGAAACTTGTTTTATGGTTAGTTAGAAAAGGAATACATGCAAGATACAATAATTAGGAGTTCTCCATGCTTGTGAACTGTGATCCATAAGAACTGAGGAGTGGGTTCACTTCCCTGGCACCTCCTGTCTAGGTATCCACAAGCCTTGCTAATGTCTTAAAGTAGTGATATGGGGTAGAGAGCTGCTGAACAGATTTTCATCTATGCTGGTTGCCTGTGAATAGGGTTATCAAAAAATGAGAGGGCATAAAAGCAGTTTGTCTTCACTGCAGATGCTGTTGGGTTAGTTTAACAGTTAACATCTTGCCAGAAAAGAAGAGATGTGTGCTAGGTCTAGTCAGTCTTAGTCTGTCCCAAAGAATAGATATGGTAACTGGCTGTCTAAGGCAGCAGTTTATAGGACCTAGCAAAAATCTAGCATACTTATGTGTAAGGAAACAAGATGTTCATTCTGGAAATTTAATCCCTACCTCTTGCCCTTGCCAGTGCTGCTGACATAAAGGTTGAATGTGTGAGTTAAGACTGTCCAGATAGTCTCTCTTAGAAGAAATAATCACAGCTTCTATGTTCTCTCTTATACATGGCCTTTTCAGGAACAAAAAGCCTTGCAATGTAAGATTTTCCTTTACCACCTTTGCTCCCTGGCCCCTTTCCCCTCTCTGTGCCTCCACTGCAACCTAAAATTTCCTTCTTCTGTAGTAAAGGAAGAAAGAGGAACAGCCTTGGAGGTAAAGGGGTTCAGCAAGTATCAAGAACAAAAAAAAAAACAGGTGGATGGAGGAAAGGATGAGGAAGAAAACAATTTTTTTTTTCTAACTGTAGTTAATTTTCTGAAGGTGGATGGAAGGAGAATTGTGCCTGGTTAGATATGGAAAATACATATATCAGTGTGCATTTTGAGAGAGAGCAGTTACAGCTTTACCCTCTTATCTTTTCTCTTTGAACTATCCTTTTGTCCCAGTCTATATTTAGCAGATGCAGTGTGGCAAGTGCTAGAAGAGGAGTTGTTATTTACCATGTAAGCCCAGAACATGCCTCAGCCCTGTTAAGGCTAAGTGACTAAGTACCTGAATGTGTATTATAGAGATCCCTTACCACTTACTGCTAACTATTATTAGAGGAGATAGATTTCTCTCAGAGAGATTATCATCCATTAGTGATTTACAAAAATTCTATATATATAATTTTTTAAAAGACTAACTATAGCTGAATATGACACTCCTGCATTCCAAATAGTACATCACTTTATTATCTGATAATTTTGGGTAAATATTAAATGTTTAATGACTGCTATTCCAGAGTTCATGGGCAAAACAAATACCCCTTATGACCTAAATAATTTCTAGTTTGTCTGCTTGTAGCCCAGGATTTGGTTCTGATTTACCTGTTCAAGGTGTTAATGCTTCTGGTTATATACTAAAGTAAGACTAGTAGCAAAAAATAGGTGCTTACCAATGCTTAGAACTTGTGTGACAAAACTTTCTGTAGATTGACCTCAATTTAGCTGTCTATACTCTGCTTAAAATGCCCTTCAGAAACTTTCATTTTCTCTTTGAATCTTTCCTTTAACCAATTTTTACCTGATCTGGTCAATGAAAGTAGTAGTATTTTACTTTTTACAGGATAATTAGTATTTGTCTAATCTGCACCTAGTCTGGTAAGACAGGTCATGAAGATTTTGGCAGCTTATGTTAAAGACAGAAATGTTGTTTTATGCAAGAATAGGCAAGGAGAGGTGAAAAGTCTGGCCAAAATTTATACAGGGCATCTGTATGATGCTGTAAATAGTTCTTGCAAACATTTTTATTATTTCTAAATTGTAACAAGAACAATCTTGTTTCTTTTACCATGGCTACTGGAAGCTTTAGAAAATCTTTTTTCCTGGGCACTAAGAAATCATTTAGCATAAGAAATTGGTTCAAATACATTAAAGTTGTTTATCAGCCCGAAGATTCCATGAAACTTTGTCACTTAGGGAACATTTTCCTCACTGACTTGCAGAACACAGTTACTTCACAAGTATCTCCTACTCAGGAAGCAATACCTGGTAGGTTGAATGAATCTGTGTTTCATTTGAAGGAAAAAGGAAATTATTCAAAGTAAATCTGAACGGTCTCATGTATTTACAGTCAATCATTTAGAATCCATTTTAGAAAAAAAAAAAAAAGGACAGATAGCATGTTCAGTGAGATTGTTTTCTTGGAAAAGTGGACGCTAGGACTAAGCAAGTGATGGCTTTTATTCACTGTATGAACATCAGTATCTGATAGTTTTCTTTAGTTCTTTGTTCTACCTTCTTTTTCTCTTTCTTTCTTCCTCTACTTCAGAAAAGAGCTAAATAAAAATATAAATTGAAACATAATGTTTCTCTTAAATCCAAGGTTGTAATTATTAACAAATAAAACAGGGAGATTTTGTTCTGATGTAGTAAATGGTAGACAAAAAGAAAGGAAAGCAAAATGCTTTTCTGAGGACTGGAGCATAAAATTCATATGAGCTCATGATGGATAGACCTCTATTCTCAAGAGATGCTCTGTGCTTTAGTGGGAACCCATGACCACTTTACTAAGGGTTGGCAAAGTGCCCAGGAAGAAAATCAACTTTTTAATTATTACATGATGTATTCACTTGCAGGTTTGGAGGTGGAAACTTCATCGTTCTTCATTACCTGTAAGACAAATCATGTTCAACTATTATTTTTCCACACCATCACTGTAATTAAAGCTTGTTGGAAAATAAAAAGGGAAGAATGTTTTATGAGAAAATGTAGCTGTCAGAAAATCCAGAGAAACCCTGAAAGTTCCTACTGAAAATTAGCCAGTTATGCAACAAGTTCTTTCTATAACACAGCTGGATTTCAAAAATTATAAAAAGATGTTGTTCATCTTTCTAAAGTCTACTTTGTTACTTTGTTCCTTTTGTTCCTGGTCAGCACCAGCTTACAAAACATGAGCTTTAATTATTGCTCAAAAAATACACCCAGTGACTCTAATGAGTTTCTTCAGTGACCCTTCAGTAATGTGGTCTGATTTGATCTCAAAGATCAAAAAGTTTCATTGCTTCCAGAAGACTGAAAACCCTTTGCTCATAGAGAGGCAGCCCTCCATGCAACTTTCAGCAAGCTATTTTGACTTTAGCCTCAGGTCTGCCACTTCAGATTCCCCGTCTTTGAGGCATGTTGCTCTGGCCAAAGGCCAGCTCCCTTCTTGGCTGGTTTTCGTGACAGCAGCTGCTTAGCCCATGCCATCTACCTGCCAGCCATTCTCCTAGGTTCTCTTTCTGTCTCTTTGCCCCTTTCCTCATTTTTTCTTTCAACCCTTTCCTTAACCTTCATTTAACTAAACCTAGTTCTCTAACTACAAAGTAACAGTTAAGATCAATCCTGTTTATCCTTTACTGTGCATGTTTGCAGTTAAACTTGGAGAATATGATTTTCTAAAGTGGCACTGCAGAAAATAAAAATAAACTGTTGTTCTTGGTAAACTATTATCAGTTGTTTAATCATTATTTGTTTTTTAAATAGTAAAGCCATCTGTACCTCTGATTTATGAGCATGTTTTGGTACAAGCAAGATCTCCCTGTCCCCCCATCCTCCCTCTCCAGAAAGCACTTTCTCCTGCAGTAATGCAAGGCAAGGTGGATGATTGACTTGAGCATTAGTGTACTTGTATTTATGTGATGTCATAATTCAGTTTGTATACTTCTCTTAAACTACATAAAGAATAAATGTATGGACATCAAACTTTGAAATCTCCCACTGAAATAATTTATTTTAAAACAATTACCAGTTTATCTTTGGACTTACGTAAGTACAGAGGAAAACAGGGATGAGATGGCAAAAGCATTTTGTGTTCGCTGGAGACGTCCTGCAGAGTGGAACAGACTGTCCTGTAATACAGCTCTCCAAGTACCAATCAACTTTTTTTGGTCCCATGTTGTTCCCAACATAGTTTGGGCTGTCATCTGAATCTAAATCTAATCCTGTCTTTTTATGTTACCCTAAGTTTTGAAAAAAGGGGGAATTTTTGGCAAGAACTGCTCTTGGCAGTTTAACAAGTGCAACAGTAGCATACAGTCAGTTCTGTATCTGCTGGGTTATGCAGAAGGGCACAATTAGACCTGCTCTGAGAATTTGAAGATGCATCCTTTAAAACATTTTTTCAAACTTCACTTCAATATAGTGAAATGCTGGCCTTTGCAACTACATTATATTTCATATAAATATGAAAATACTCAGTGAAGCCATTACTTGACATACTTCAGAAATCAGTGGGGAAAGGGAAGAGTTTCTCTGTTTACTGTTTTCCTCCTCTGATGCGCAAATGGAGTCTGGTTGCCAATACTGAGGCTTGAGCACATCTGCTAGAAGATAGCAATCATTTTTTGGAAGGGAAAATTTCCCCAGTATCCAGGAGTTGAGGCTCCTCCTCTGTATTGCATTTCTAAGGAGTCTGTTTATGCTCTGGTACTTTTTGCATTGCTGAGTACTTCAGGTTAAGATAAACTAAATCTATGTTGAAATAGAGTGTGTCTTCTAGAAAACCATCTATGTTTGCTTTTTTAAAAAAACCACTATCATTCCAACAGGAACCTGTCCTGAGTGTTTAAGAAACAGCCAACCAAACCAAACATCCTTTACTTCTGGCTTGAAATTGTCTGAGTCCTATTCCTAGCAATTTTTTTTTTAAACTTTATTAGGTTGAAATACTTTATATCATATTTCTCTTTCCTGGCCAGTAATTACAGGATGGACTAAGTTCCCCAGTTAAGTAGTTTTTGTTATGCTAGAGAGGTTACACTCCTACTGCCCAGGGAGTTTGTGGAGACTCGTTCTCTGGAGATATTCAAGACCTGCCTGGATGCAGTCCTGAGTAATGTGCTCTAGACAGCCCTGCCATAGCAGGGAAGTTGGACTAGATGATCTCTAGAGGTCCCTCCCAACTCTGACAGTTCTGTGGTTTCATTATATTTAACATTAATGTTTAGCATTGCTCATAGTTCTTCTGATCATCAGTTGCTCTAATTCTCCTTTCCAAAACAGTCTTCAGATTATTAGGACTCTCAAAGTCTGGACATCAGATCTAAACATGGTATTCTCTGTGTGATACCTTTGCCAAATATGGGAGTATAATTGTTTTCTATTGATGCTCTAGAATCCCTTGCATAGGTATTCATTGATTATGTTTGTCCTTTTTGGTCCCACAAGCACACCAGACACTTCATGGCTACCTAATTATCCTCTAAACTTACTAGACCTATCCAGTGTCATGGTTTTTCCATCAATATAACATTTTGGTTTGTACATTTATGATTTATTTTCCTTAGACTTAACAAGCAATTCAAAAAAGTCATATGCAGCTTGCAAGCACCCAAATTACTCAGAAATGCAAATCGGCAAACTGTCCTATTTACCAATCCTCCACTCATCCTACAATCAGCAAACTAAATAATCCTTTTATGTATCCCTGATCAGCAAGAAGATTGATAGACTAATAGTATAGCATCAAGCAATGGTTTTGTGATTTTGTTCATACTGTGGAACACAGAACATACGGGCACATTTCCAAGTTGTGCCATTTCTTCCTAGACACTAGCTTATACAAAGCTGGTGTGGAGGCTGGGGGCTCTATGTGATGCTCAGGGTCAGCTCCAAATGTGGTGAAAGAATAGGACTGCACAATGAATTTTGAAACACAATGGCCACATGGTTCCATATGACCTAGTTGATTCACTGGAAGTGTGTCTCTTCAATTAGGATTTTGGTTCATGGTTTTATTTTGACAGCAACCTCTATTCATTTAAATGTGTGCCATATTGTTTTGTGTTGTTCTAAAGAAAAAAATGCTACATTCACATTAGGCTCAGCTTGCTTTCCTATTCCCCAAAGAGTCTGAAGCTGCTTTCTCTCCAAATACAGAACTATCCAACTCTCTTGGGTCTGTGTTGAGTCTCTGATTTGCTCTGATTGTTAGGCAGCTCTCAATAGCAAAGACTTTGTAGTTAAAATAATGAGGATTTGGAGTTCAAGCAGCAACAGTTCCTGCTCGCATGTAATTGTATTTTAAAAAATTAGGCATGTGGCATCAAAGCTATCTTCCTAACCACTTTTGAAGATCATAACCATGCTTTTTGCCCATGATTTTGTCAGAACAAAGAAATGTAAAGTTAGCTGGAACATTAAGGAACAGTTTCCCATACTCACCTGCAGAAGACATCTGTTTCAGAGTGGTTTGCAGAACAATTGCTCCATGTGCTACCACTTACCCAGGCCACAGTATCATTCACTTGTTTCTTGTAGTCTCTCTTAAAAAAATATTGCTAGCTTCAAAGCAAATGAGTTAACTGAACTGCTGAGAATCTCAGCATTTTTCCACGACTGCTTCAAAGCAAAATTATCCCTTGCAATTTTTCTTCTTTTTAATAAGCAGACTTCTGTCTCCATGTCTTCCCCTCCTCTTTCCTGTCTTTTGGCACAATGTGATGTGTGAATCGTGATACTTGCCACTATCTGACCAAAATTCACTGGACTACACTCCACAAAAGCAGCAGTGAACTTGACAGAGAAAAACATGGGTCTATTTGTAAGGCAGAAATAACAAGGACTTCACGCTTTGTGTTTCTGATGTTCATTTGTTCTTTATCTGCTGTGCAAATTAATTCTGTTTTTTGTTACAAGGCGCTGGGGTATTTTTGTTTACTTGTTTTTTTAAACAAACTTTATGCAAAATATTATACAAGAATTTTTCTTCCTTTCCCAGCTGCACTCTTTTCTGAATCTACATCCATCAAAATAATTCTAAATCAACTTAAGACTTAGTATAAAACCGTTTTTAAACATTAAACCTTCTGAATTTATTTTCTAAGATGCTAATTAAAACCTTTCCTCTATTTCTGACATAGGTGTCTCTTGCCACTTTCTCCCCAACAGACTGTCTGTTATTTGTAAACTTGTACCATTGTTGTGCGAGCACAGACAGTTCAGCAG
>NW_009952533.1:9505827-9526415 GCF_000747805.2 Chaetura pelagica | reverse complement strand
CAGGAAAAGTAAATAAGGATTGTTTTGCTAATGTTTCTATCCATGTTACATATACATTCAAGTTACTCATGTGCACATTTTGAAAATCTGTTCCCAGGGTACTGCTGGAAAAAAGCTCCAACAAATTCTCTGACTTCACTTTTATCAGGGAGTTGGTTTTGCTTTTGTTTGTAGTTTTGGGGAGTCACGTGATAACAACTAGTTTTTCAGTTTTCTCCTTTATTAGTGTTTGCCAGTGATCTGCTTACAACTCTATACTCTTACAAAATGTACATATAATACTTGTTTCTGAATAGTAAGATATACACTGCAGAAGGCAGAATTTTAAAGACCTAAAGGAAAACAAATTATATATATCTGTGTATGTATAAAATGGATTCTGATTTTGTTAGCCATAACTCAAGCAACTGCAATTATCTTTGTCATTTCTAGGTGATTTTCTGGTTATTTTTCTTCGATTAGCAATAGATTAATGTGAAAATGGGTATAACCTAAACAAAGTTAATAATTATTATGGAGAAGAGTGCATTTATTTCAAATATGCTTAAAATATGAGCTCTAGTTGTTATTCCTCTCCATGATATACTTTAAATCCTTCCTTTCCACATTTTAAAGTATCTGCATTTAAGATACAATGACTATTCAGGTTGTCAGGCAAACTGGGCAGGACTTGTGTGATTAAAATGTTGCAGTATTTCAAAATACTTATTTGCACTAATAGAATTTTTCTGGAGTGAACTGGCAGTGGTATAAAAACATAAGTGAAAAACAAACTCAAATCCAGGGACTCAGTGTGATTGATTAATTCAGCTGAATTGAAACTAAATTATTTGCCTTACCTATGGCCACGTCCCTGTTCTTCATTTTACCTGAAATAGTGATATTAATATCCAATATCTTACAAGGGAACGTGACATTTAATCCTTTATTCTAGGTCATTCTAGGCTCAAATGTCCTGGATTTTTTCCATAACTTCTGAGGAGAAATAGTTGTCACAGACATAGATTCTGCATTGAGATAAAAATGTATACAATTGTTTGAGCAGAAAAAATTCCTCAGTCAGAGTAAAGGAGCATTCTGGATTCTCTACTATGAATCAAACAAATCATGTGCATTGTGGTTATACACAGCCTCAAATACCTATAGACTTAAATTTCCCCTGGTATGATTCACAGTCCCAGCTGACTCACTGTATTAGTCCCAACCAGGATGTGTTTTGCTTCTGGTGGTGGTCTGTTCCCTTGGATGCAACTCGTGAATCTCTGTCTCTACTGCTTTGTTCAGTGACTGGTCCCATGATTACAATTCTGGACAGAGCATTTTTGTTTAATTAGGCTATTGCTTTACTACAGATATTTCTTATTTGTTGCCACGGCTGATTTCAGTCTCGGGCTCAGTTTTTTTTTTCCCTTTCTTTTCAGTTCCATATTTTTAGAAGGATCGGCCAGAACCAAAAGGCTGGGACTATGCCTCAAGTTGATTTGAGTGTGGCAAAGCTTCTCCTGAGGGCCATTTCTCTCCTGTCAAACAGCAACAAGAAATCTGGGATAAGATTTCCGTCCATCTATCTCACAAGCATAGCTCTAGACCAGTCGCCCATGGTACGCAGCAATCCTGGAGAGAAGTGTTGTGCCTTCGATACTGTTGCACATAGAGGGCGGGGGCTCCACGTGGTTTCTGCTTTTCTGCAGCTCTCTTTTCCCATGCTGCTAAACATTTGTAGTAGGCGTTTGGTAGAAAGGGAAGTGGTGTGGTAACAGAAGAAAAACTGCTGAGATGGCTAAATCCCGTCTTCTGCATATACAGCTTAAACATGAGCATGTCCCTCATGTTCTGAACATGCTTCTTTCTGCTAAAATGCAGCTGGTGAAAGCAGAGCCCAGGCAAACCTGAAATGATGGTGAAGAAGAAAGTGTTTTTTTGCAACTTGCTTGTTCTGTATTTTCATCCTCCATTTACAATGGCTGTTTCAGACTATTACTCTGGACACTTTTTTTTTTTTTTTTTTAAACTTCTCAGTGATTCTGGAAGCTCAATAAGCTTCAGTGGCCACATGTGCAAGTTCCATCATGATGAGTGAGAGCAAGGTTCTTGGTTCAGTGACACGCATGACTCCTGTTTAGCTAACGTGGCAGGTATTTGTGCTGAATGCTTCTGTGTGTTTGAACAAATGTGTCAGTAAGTGATCACATGCATTTCAAATGCTATGTAGCTTTATGACCACCAGCAGTCTCCCCCCTTCTATTTAGGTGGGCAAGGGAGAATGTTATTTTAAAATAAGACTGAAATGGAAATAGCTACATCATTTCACTTGTTGAATTAGTTATTGTTAAGAGTCTCTTCTTAATCAGAGCAAGGATATATTGTCATAAGTAAACACAGATCATCTAATCTTTCTCTCTGTGATTTTGAATGAAGTAATTGAACTGCATTTATTAGCTGGGCATTTACTTGGTTTATTTGTTCAGTACTTTGAAGAACCTTGCAAAAGCTTCAAGTTAAGTGTGAAGGTATATGACATAGTTTCAGAAAAGTCAGGAACATGCTATAGTGATCCTTTTGTGGTGGTCAAATGATATGAGTAGTTATTTTGATGCACCGGAAAGGTACATGCATTAAGTTTCAAGGAACTTTTTAGTTGGATAACAACTGGCATTCAAAGGTTTCACATTTGTTTTTCTGTGCCAAGTGTATGGGAGAAGCCTTACAAGGTCAAGAGAAAATAAGCAAAAGTCAAAGACAGACTTGTAAGACAAATAGTAACATCTGGTAAATGACTTCCTTCTGCATCTGTAGAGCTCTTGTTTACTGCAGTGAATGTGAACTGTTTTTCTTGGCAGGACTATAGGATTGAAGTCCATCAGTCTGGGAATAAAGTTGATACAGGTTTATAATTTTACTGATAGTAACAAATTGCAAATGCGGTTGCCTTTAAAATCTGTATGTAGTAAAAAAAATTCATCAAATAGTGATGATAAATGGTTAGAAAATAAGTAGGTTTTATTATAAATTAATTTTTTTGTTAGTTCTTGAGAGGTGTTTTTAATATCTCTAGTGGCTTATACCACAATACAAACTGTTGTTATGCCCTCTGTCAATTGACTATCATGTAAACACATCCTTGCACTAATTAAAAGCCCATGTTCTCAGTCAGAGAAATGGTGGAGCAAAGTCTCTACTGCTAGTGATCTAGGCTGTGGACATTACACAAATGAAGGTTTGTGTATCCCTTATGTCATGGGACAGTCTGCTGAAGAAAGGTAAATGATAAAGGCAGAGCTGATCTGGTTTGATGAATTTCAGTGATAGCTTTCAGCTGATCCCACAGTGCCACACCTCTTGACAGAATATTCAGAGAGGAATAGTCATGCAAACAGAGCCTGATTTCTATGGGAACTGTCTTCCCAGATGAATGTTTTTCTTCTATGGAAAAAACAAAACAAAAAACTGAGAGTACCGATTGCATAATTTTTGATACCATGGGTATAGCAAACACACAACATGCCCGTTCTCCCTCTCCCCATCCACTTTCCTTCTAGTACTTAGATTCTACAGAGGTTAAAAAAAAGTCAGAGACAGCTGGGCTCCTCAAACAGAAGTTGCAAAGGTTTATTCAGTTGTAGGAGTACTTCAGTGAGTTCATGTAATCATTTAAAGTTTTATTCTCTGGTAATTAGTGTTCCTGTGGTATTTTGCATTACTTGGACATTGTTCAATGCTAAATAGTTGACCTGGAACAACTGATGTGATTCCCTCTGAGATCAAGACACTTGGGTCAAATGGAAAAAAAGTCCACAGGACTAGCTGATTCATAGACTAAAATCAGAGTTGTAGTTTTTGCCTCAAATGCATTCTGGAAACTTCTTTGTAACTTTAAAAAGTTTTAGCTGTGACATTAACCAAAGTCTCTAAGGCTTCAAAGTGAAGATTTAATCATGCTTGCAGGAAACAGAAGGTTAAAAGAGAAAACAAAGGTGTTCATATAAAGCTCTTTCTGTAAATTTCTTAGAGATACATTTCTAGAACACTTCAAAAACAGATATTTTAATTTGGCAATATGTGTTTATCTGGTATCAAATCCTGCTTGCATTACTTGAAAAATTGGGCCGGTTTCTAGAGGAAAAAAAGTGGCTCTGTTGTCAGAATTCTTGTTTGTTGCCTAGAGATTACTATCCAGTTTTCATGCCAGTATACCAGATTGGCTGCATTGACTTGAACACAATCTCTCCTAATTTAAATTTGTGTTGTGGAACCTGGGCCTTTGCATTTATATTTCTAATAAAGTCTGTTTATTGTCTTTGATAAAAGTAGGAGAACCCAGTCTGCTTGAAAATTGGGGTGAATTGTTCAGTTGTCCTCGTAATGAGACACAGTTGTATTTTGCTAAAATATTTGATTAATGTGCTCTTCAGAACTGCATGGCTTCCCTATGGATTTCAGCAGTCACATGTCAGCAAGTGTAAGAGCCAGTTTCTTGCCCTTTGTAAGTCAGGCCAAGGCAAGATCTTGGGAGCAGACAGCCATAATGAACCATGGAAGACTGAGAGCAATTATTTTTTGCTAATCAAACATAAATAGCAGGAACTAAGATTTATTTATGGAATAGATGTCTACTGAGAAACCTACCTTTTGTATTTACTGTTTCCAAATAAGATTACTAGAAAATTAACAAAATAAAAGCCTTGTAATATTTGAAAATAAGGACAATTTAAAAAAAACAATCAGAAGGGTGAAAAATCTCTCATGTATTTAAAAGATATGATATAATATCTGCTTTCTGAATAACATGATATTTTTAAATGTTTTTTTTTTAAGGTGTTAATATTATGAAAATTATTAGGAAAACAGAAAGCAGAAGTTTCAAGGTGAGTCAAGCTTAATGTATTTTGAAGGACTATAATTAATGAAGTTTTAGAGTGTCAACTAGGGCAAGTTATTTATAGCTTGGATTCAGGCCAGTGCAGTGCTTTATCAGCCCCTGGGTAGCTTAGGGGCAAATTCTACCTTAAGAAGGAAAGAACTTTATTTCTCTGCATTGTAGAAAGTTGCCCAAAGCTACCTCACTTCAGGGACTACAGGATATTAGCATCCTAGGTATTCTCGTTCTTTCTCACTGCTACCATCTTTTTCTTTTTGGGGATGCTGCAGGGGATGCTTCCTCCATGATGTTGCAGTAGAAAAAGTGTCCCATCCATTTGTGTATTTGCTTGTTCCCTGAATAGACTTTGGAATGTTCTTATTATCCACCTGTCCATTACCGCTGTCACACTCTGGCTCTGCATCTGGCATAATCTGTAATCAAATGAAGGCTTCTTAAGTTGTCAGCAAAATTGAAGCTCTGAATTTTATTACAAAGGGCAAAACACTGCTAATTTTGTTGTGAAAGCTGCGTTCTGTATTTCTTCATACTGATATATTTGGTGTGTATTGTGTATTTATTTGATAGGCTACACTAGGAGTGTGGTGATGGTTCCCTTCTACTTGGCACTGGTGAGGCCACACCTGGAGTGCTGTCTGCAGTTCTCTAGTGCAAGAGAGAGATGGAACTACTAGATTCCAGTGAAGGGCCACTAATATGACTGAGGGACTCTCATGTGAGGAAGGACTGAGAGAGCTGGTACTGTTCAGCTAAGAGAAGAGGAGGCTCAGGGGTGATCTTATCAATGCATATAAACACCTGAAAGGAGGGTGGAAAGAAGATGGAGACAGGTTCTTTCAAGTGCTGCCCAGTACCAGGACAAGAGGCAGTGGGCACAAACTGAAACACAGGAGATGCTGCTGTCTGAAGAACCAAAAACACTTTTACTGTGAGGGTGACTGAGCACTGGCACTTATTGCCCAGCAGACACTCCCACCTTGGAGATGGTTAAGAGCCATCTGGACCTGTTACTGGGCAGCTGGCTTTAGATGTCCCTGTTTTAGTAAAGGAGTCAGAGCAGATGATCTTCAGAGGTCCTTCCAACCTCAACCGTTCTGTGATTCTGCAAAGGGTGAGTATTTAAGCTACACATTAAATAGCTTATTTCTGGGCTCCTTGAAGCTCAGTGCTTCTTAGAAATCCAGATGGACCCGCACTCCACATTCTTTACAATAGGAAAGAGAGTCGCACCCACAAATCAAAAGAACCGTTTTTCTAATCTCTGCTGTTACCATCTGTTTACACTAGCCAATTTAATCCGTGTTAATAAAGACTCAGCTCTGAAAATATTTGACAAAAATATCCAATAACCAGTCAATCAGAGCCTGAAGTAAATGTTGAAGAGCAGTAGAATGTCTTGGTCCAACTGTCAGACATATCTGGATACACTGGAGCATTGTTCAAAGTTTCATTGTGCGTGGCTGTGATTCTGACATATGAACACTCTGCCCAGATTATAAAAGAAAATAAAGCTATCTGTTTATTATGCTTGCAGGTCACTTCCTTCTTCTTCTTGGAGATAAATGTTGTGAAGTATGGAATAGCACCTCTTGTATTTTAAGTTAATTTAAGAAAGCATACTGTTACTTATGACATAGTAATTACATATAAAAGAAAAGAGATAATTCATGTCTTTAGGTGAAAAAAGTTGATAAAGAAAAAAAGTTGTGTAGGAGCAAGTGAAAAGGCCTTATAAGTAAAAATATATTTAATTAACAACCAACTAGGATCTCATATATTATTTTCTAAATAAAACTTTTATTTTATTTTATTTTTTTATTATTATTTTTTTTTAATACAGCATATGGATGGAAAGATCCTGAGCCTTTTCTGTATATCTGGTAAGTTTTCAGTTATGCTTGAAATTTATTTCTTTCTTTATGATCAATGTGTCATAGGTTCCCACCATCCCTGGTATCCCGGGAAAAGGAAAGTAATTTTTTTAATTGCTCTTTGGTGGCAGGTAATGTTCTGCATCTGTCTGTGTCAGATGAAAGTGTGGTGCTTTGATGACAGTAAATGCTGCACATTTATATTTGAGATGTTTCCTGTGAGCTTCTGGAAGCTATTGGACTAGATCCTCAGAAAATATGAACAACTACAGTTGTAGTCCATTTGGCTTATGAGAACACTTTTTAACCTTTGTTTACACCTAGGAAGGGTTAACAATTGCATTTTAGTTTGATTTAAATAGAGCTTCAGCAAAATCTTTACTTCAAGGGCTGTCTTCTGCAAGAGTAATCAACCCATGACAGTCTACTTTTCAACAGTGTAGCAAAGAATGTGTGTGTAAAAAAGTAATTGCACAAATAATCCAAAAGATATATCCAGGACATGCTATCTGCTTTTCCAAAAAATAGTAGGTAGGTGTCTTAGTGTTTTGTAAGATTAATGAAGGACAATGTCTTTTTTTTTTTTTTTTAAACTGTTGAATAGCAAATTGCACTGGACCCTAAGTAGCCTTGACACTCTACAGCCATAATAATTGCAATTTTTATAGCCCTTGGAAATAGAATTAATGAGAGTTTCTTTTCTCTCTCCCTTGCTTGCACAAGCATGCCAAGGTGGGACAGAGTTTTGCAAATTGTTTCCTTTGATGATGGCAGACAAAAAGATAAATTAGTGTTACAACCAGCCTTTCCTTTTCCTCTTTTAAAAGTTTGCTTGAAAGACTAAGATCAAGAGCTTTTCAGATATATCAAGAATTAATGACCCTCGTGCAAGTCACACATCCCATGCCAAACAACCTACATCCTGGCTGGGGTGATGAGTACAGAGACAAACTCTGACAGGGAGTGTGTCATGGGACTAGCAACTGTACAGGAACAAGTATTGGGAATGACTTCTTACAGGAAAAACAAGGGAAGATTAGGAATTCAGAAAAAGATGTGACCAACATGTCCATAAAAATCGAAGTTGACTAGTCTGACAAGTCTTGAATTTCAAAGTTCTGTTGGATATATATAGAGACCCTAATGGTTCTGTTGTTTTTTGTTGTGTTTTTTTTCTCTCTCTGTCTTTTTGGATTTCTTTTATGTTAGTATGAGACAGAGGTATCCTCTTATGTAGTGATTCCCTCAAGCTTTTCCTACGTATCTGTCTTTTAATCACAGTAAAGAATCCAGGCCTTTTGTTATGATCCCCTCTAGCAGATGAGGATGAGGGGAATAACCCACTCTATTCTAGGCAAGGTTGAGGTACAGTTAGAGAAAACATGCATGGAGTTCTTTGTTTTATATTTTTCTCTATGTGCTATAGACCTTTCAAGGAAAGGGGGGAAGCCATTTTGAGTTACTATTCAGTCAGCATCAAATTCAGTTTGGCCTCATTTGGAACAAAGGGAGATGCAGGCTGCAGATAGAGAATGTCTGGACCATGACAGATGGAATCATAATAGGGGAGAGTGATATTAAACCCTGATTTATTGTGCAAAACTGTTTTAAGCTGTGTTTAAACTCTTCCTGGTCTGTGCCAGAGACTATTCCAAAGTCTTAAGAGTTCTGTCTGTGCAGATAAGATTGGCCAGGTCAAAATCCTGTGCTTGGATCCTTACCATGGAAACTTCTGCATCAGGCCTTAAATCAAAATGGCATCAGTCATGCTTACCTATGCCCTTGGATAAGAACAAGCAGCTCTGCAGCATAATCGGGTCTTTGGTAATGCAATTAAGATATCTAGGAAAGAAAAGATGTGAGTTACGCAGTTATAAGGCAGTCCCTCCAAATAATGAAATGTTGGAAATCATCAGAATAGTATCAAGAAAAAGTTAGAGGACATTGCTTTGCTGCTGCATAAAAATTTGGCTTTGCCTGCATCTTACATACTGTGTGTAGTAATTGTCTCCCCATCTCTAAAAGGACATCCTGGAGTTAAAGGAGGTACAGAGAAAGGAAGCTAAAATGTTTAAGAGGCTGCAGCACAACAAGGAGAGACTGGTATGTTTGGAAGTCTCAAGTATGAGGAGAAGGCTGAGAGAGGTGGAACTGACTTTTACGAAGCAATGAAGAGTATAAAGCAAATGCATTATTCACCAAACCCTGTATTAATAGAAGAAGGGGCTACATGATTTCTTTGGTTATAAATCAGTCCTCTACTAGTTTTATTACTTTGCACACTGCATAGTTAACTTCTGGTATGTGCTGCCACAGGAGATGGTGGAAGCAGACCATGTCAGCAGATTAAAAAATTAGACAAAACCATGGACTGGAGGTCCATAAATAGATACTGAAGGGATTAGGCAGGAGGATTCTGCAACAACCCCAGTACAGCTCTTGAAGAGGAGACAGAATATTTAGCTAGATGAACCCCAGTAAGGTGTTTAATATTTTTTTTGTGTTGTTAAGGCTGTCACATATTGTCTGGTCAAACCAAAGGCTAAATATTTAGGTGAATTCTTTTTCCATCAGAATATTTTATTTTATTTTATTTTATTTTATTTTATTTTATTTTATTTTATTTTATTTTATTTTATTTTATTTTATTTTATTTTATTTTTATATGCTATTACAGCTTGCAACCTGTAATATATTAGTCTGTAGGACCGTATTTTAATCTTTCTTTTGCCTGTAAATCAGCCATCTCAGTCATGTGGAACAGAAAGTTGTATCTTGTTGTTTGGTTGGTTGTTGTTGTGGGTTTTTGTCTGGTTTTTGTGTTTGTTTTTTTTAATAAGACACAACCAATGCTTGGAGGTAAGTACCTTACACAGAGAAGGAAGAGGTGGTAGAATTATATTGTACAATCATATTGTGTTCTTTTTGGAAAGCTGTTTGCAACTTCTTGTGATTACACTTAATATTGAAAATAATCTATAAAAGAATTTAGAGAAAATATATTTTCACAACTTAATCTAATTGTGTGGTATTCAGTAACAGCTTTGTTTTGTTAACTTCACTGTTCTCAACCAGTACACTTTATTTTTTGAAATCTTGATGGGATAAGCTGCTAGATCTGACTAAAATTGGCAGACTTGATCCTTTTTTGGGATCATCTTATGTCACTTCATTCTAGATTTGAGTCTTTTATACTCTGTTTTGAGGAAGGTTGTATGTATTTCCTTTTTGGTGAAAGTGAAGACTACTTCTCCCTCTTCCTGTTTTTCCTTCATTTTAGTACTGTTATTGTCAGGCTTGAGAGCACTGATTTTATTTCTCTGCAAGCCAGGTGACATGAGACTGTGAATGCAACTGTGTTAAGCAGCCTTTTGGTCCATCTTTTGGCTTTCATGGATGGTAATGCCTTTGCTATGCTTTCTGGTTTCCGTGAGATGATTTAAAAGAAAGTTAAATTATTGCGAACAATTTATACTGTCCAGAAAGGGTTTTCAGCAATATAATTATTTTCCTAAAATGTGTGAGTTTTGGGGGGTCAAAGAAAATTTTCTTGGCTCTCTAAACACCAGATTAAAACCAATATGGCAAACAAATAATAGCACAAAGAACTTGTATACAATTCTGCACCAGAATGCCTGTGATTGAAGTTTTTTATTATTTTTTTCAGCATGAATTACAAGACTGGGCACTGTCTAAATGACATAGCCTGTTGTGGCCAGTTTAATTCTGCTGCTTCCTGTTTCTCTGACTCTCTCCCTCTCCCCTGCAAATAAGACACAGGCCTCCCTACCAGGCTGGGAGAGGAATAGGCAGGAGGAAGGCTGTGCTCCTCCTTCCTTCAGTGTCAAACATCAGCTCTCCACCTTTTGCTCAGTAAAATGCCCTCACAGTTTGTCAGAGGTAAGCGGGTTACAAGCAAGGAATGAGGAAAGAGCCTGTGCTGAGGTGTAGGACCCAGCAGCACGGGAGAAAATGAAAGGGATGAGTAGGTCCCTGTATCCCAGAGATGCTTCCCTTAGCCTCCACAGTGGAGTCCTGGAGAGGTCACAGACCTGTTCCCAGCCCTTCCCAGCAAGACGAAATTCTCTAAAGCAGGAGACTTGTGAAGAGAAGGAAAACCTCTACCTATCTGCAGATGCCTAAATCCTTTTGCACTTACTGTTTTTGTGAATACCATAATAGTTGACATTATCATGAGACAGTCATATTTTGTGTCAGCAACACAGAAGGTTCCAGTGGTGTCACCTATTGCTATCAGTCACTCAGGCAGTTACCCAAGCTCCCAGCAAAACTTAGCTCACTCTTTGGTAGTTTAGGGGGAGGTGAGGGGAGCAGAGTTGGTGTCTGACAGCCTGCACCTGGGAGTGTACGTGTACTCTCTTATGCCTTATCACATGGTTATACCAGCCAAATACTTTCTTAGTGTGTCAGGAAAAGGCACAGTGACATGAGCTGGCTGCAACTATTTGACAGCAGAGTGAGTGGGTCAGGGAGAGAACTGGGTGCTTAATTGAAGCTAAGATGCTAAAAGCTGTATACCTACAACTCTGATTTTTGATGTGGCTATGATGAAAGAATCAGTGACCTTTGCACTGCTGCTAATGGATCACAGACTCAGGTCTCAGGCAAAATTCTACAAAGCCTAGGTTGCAATGTTTCTTATCATCAAAAATATTTTTTAAGATTAACTTTTGGAAGGGAGAAAATTACAGGAACATATTTGCAAAGTTTCTGTTGCTATTTTTTACCTTTATTTCTCAAAGAGACCTTTTAGAGACTTGGAGTAGCAACCTGTTTGTTGTGTTTTTTTTTAAACTTTCATCAATGTTGTTTGACTTAGCAAATGACCCTGCAGGCCTTTAGTCTCTTTTTGTGCTCTCTGATGGCCAGGACCTCTTGCTTTTACAGACTTGTGCAGCTTGACATGGCTTAAGGCTGCTTCAGTTACAAGCTTCACGAACAGAAGTTAGGTTTGCCATAGCTTCGATGCCAGAAAATAAACACGCATATACTTAAAATCCACTGAAAGTCAGACAAAATATTTCTAGGGTTTGTAGTTCAATCACTGCAGCCCTATTCTCAACTAGGGAGTCTAGAGAACAAGTACAGAGTAGAAGGAAGAGTTCTGCCTGCCTTTCATGTACAAAAACCTGACTTATTTATCCTTTTCAAGGCAACAGAATGTCAAGTCAGGTTGTGTTGCCTAAGGCTGCTATGCAGTGAGGGGATTTAAATGTAACCTCTGCATACAGAAAAAGGAAGTCCCTTAATTCATTAAATATTTTATTAGAAATCTCTTAATGCTGGACTTATTCCTAAAGGTAAATATCTCAGAGGCTATTCAAAGCCTGTATTTCATTATTTAATAATCTGTTTTCAGTAACAGAATTCCCTAGCTCTGAGCTTGTAACTAAGTCCACAGGCTGGAAATACCAGCAGTCCAGGAACTGTTGAATAATTAAGCCATTGGTGCCTGTAAGTGTTAGGGCTTGAATCACTCATTTGATTTTCACAAACTGCTGGGGAAAAAAATGCTGTGAAAAAAGATTACTTAATAGCTCTTTCTAAGGACAAGATGACTTTTGTTTACAGTGGCGTGGTTTGAAATGAAATGAATTTTTGTTTAGAAAGTAGTATTTATAGGAGAATATTCAGCAGTGCACCTTTATATACCTGACCCTTTGTGTACAGTAGTTTCACCTGTATGTAATAAGAGTTCTCCTGTCTTCTGAATTCACTGGAAATCCCTGCCTCCATTGAGAAGGACATTTTCTGGGACTTTTGTTTGGCAATCTTTTAAAAATAATTCCTCAGAATAGCCATTGACTGGAAAACACAGGATAGTGTTTGGCTATGGAACAACATAGCCCTGTACTAAGTATGTGTGCATAAGTGCTTGCTCTTGTGGTTGTGCACATAAATATGTGCACAAGCAGACATTTGCACATATCCTGTCTCTCAAATGGGAGAAATGTCTCTGAAGGGAACTGAAGGCCAAATATTCGGACTACTTGTTTTGACATCTCAGACACTGAGTTGGAAGTGGAATAATTTTGAACATGATATGATAGTGACTGTTCTCTAATTTCAAGCAGATGGAGGCAGGCTGGTCCACTGAGGGAGTTTCTCATCCATGAATGATATATGTAATGATTTTGCTTCATCAGAGAAAGAAGATGAGATTGGTTTTATCGCAGTACCATTTACCCTACGGGAGGACAAAGTGGTGCAGTCATGGTTATAGTGTAAGAGAATAGGATTTAAAGGAGAAATAAGAGAGGTTTTGTAAGCACTAATAATATGCACTCCCTAATTTAATCCAGACAGAAAACAACTGAGTGAATGGCATAACTTAGTACAGAACCAGATACTTTCTTCTGTGGAAAATTTTAGTTCAGTTGCTACGTAGAGTGAGAAGGCTGGAATGAAATGGAGGGGGAGGGAGGAGTGTAAAATGAGATTTTGATTAAATGTTGTAGGACATGAGACTATTGCTCTTTTACTGCTACATGGAATTCTGCAATGACAAATCAAAGTAGTATAATGCAGGAAATCACATAGGGACTGTCTAGAATACTTTTTTTTCTTTTGTTGCATATAATAGTATGACAATGCTACCTTTATCTATCATTAAGCTATCATAATCATTAAGCTAAGGCCTAGAAATAAGTGGTTAGAATTAATCTACTTTTTAAATTGCATTCATTTGATACTTGGTCATTTTGAAATACTTTGGGACTCTTGTGATCTGTAATGGCAAAACTGAATTCCCTTGGAGTTTATTTGCTCAGTTTACAAGCTTAGACTATATTGACATCATTACTAAGGAAAAACTAGCTTCTGGTGGTGTGGAAGCTTTAGCAATGTTATATATGCAATATATACACAAACATATATACAAATATATACAAAATCTAACCATACAAAAATTACAGTAAAAATCAGATTTTAAATTCTTTGCTTTCAAGCCACCAATAAATTATGAAATACCAGAATTAGGCTCACCTCTACAACCTCAGTTACACTCCTCTGTCTTCTGTATGTTCATTATAAAATATTTGGTAATTTTGGCTATCGGCATGAAAACATTTTTCTGGTGACTTTTAGGAGAACAAATTGCCTCAAACACCTAAAAAATTGCAAAAACATAACTCTCACTTTTCAGATCACCAAATACTTAAACATAACTTTTCTCTTGGCTAGGACTGAACAAACTTATTTGCTGCCTTGATTTAAATGTCATATGGACATCTTGTTGTGATTAGCTGTAAAAAGAATGTGGAGATATTAATGGTTGGTCAATATCCTGTGAATTAAGCAGGCTGTGAGTATTTTCTGCAACTGAGTAATGGTGAACAAAGGTCTTAAAGTCAAAGAGCTGTTTATGTATGTTAAAAGTCCATCAAAAAGGGTTTCTGTTACTATGACAACATCCTATTTCTTTAATAGCTATAGTTTTATAGCTAAACTGTTTGTAATGTAAAATATGAATACTAAAATTAAATAATTTCCTTTCATTATAACCTCTTGATTATTTTCTAAACAAAAACAACCTTTATTTTTTAATTGATGAAATTTTAGAATTATTATTTTAGAAAATAAAAATGTATTATGCAAATTGTGTTTTCACCAAATACCTCCTCATACTTCTGTTTGTTTTCCAGGGTATGGTATATATTATCTGATGGTCATACTTACCCTTTCTTGGCTGGAAAGGGAGAAAAGTGAAGCTTCTAAAGTGTAGCTTTAATCTCAAACTAATAGTTTCATACACAACTTAATAAAGAAACTGTCTTCTACCATCTCTTCAGTCTTGAGGCCCAAGACTATTTTTTTCTAGTTCTTGGTGTTTCCCATAGAACAGATTTTTTTTTTTTTTTATCTTAGCCACGATGATTTGAGAAAATTACTGCAATATAATTGTACTCTCTTCAACTTCAGTGTCACTGTTGTTTAAAGTCATTACATTTGCTGAAGTGGGCAGGTTTCTTTTCAGCAGTTAGAAGTGTAAATGTGAAAGTTTCCTTTTGTTTAGGGTTTTTGGGGGTTTGTTTGTTTATTTATAGCAAAAAGCTGCTTGTTACAGACCATTGATTTGTCCAGTGATACTTTCAGTGCTAAAACTTGGTGATTTGTCTTCCTGAAGTAATTCAGCACTGTAGCAGGAACAGAGGATAAACCAAACTTCACATAACAAGTAACTTTTGGTTCTGAAGGACATAATTCTTCTATTAATGTGCATGTACATGTATGGAATTTATCCCAAACCAAGAGGATTCTGGATGTAATACAATGGTGTACTGTATTAGATTGGAGTTTTGGAGCACAGGAATCTTTCCTCAGGTCCTTTTAGTCTAAGATAATGCCAGTGTATCCTTTAATTCTTCAGATGACCTCTCTGAACCTAAAGTGCATATTTGAAAACACCAACTAGACAAGTGACAGGATGGAAGCTTATGACATTCTGATTTTATTTGAGACTCGTACTTCAACGTTTTGCTCTTTAAATAACACAAAAGTTTTCTGTTTTGTTTTTTATAGTTGCCAGATTTGTTTCCCCAGCCACCTCACTAAAATAAATCAAAACTATTCCTTCTATGCACTGTACTGTAACCACAGCAGATGTCTTATTTTAACGACATTTTATCCTTTTTTGAGAGGAGAAGAGGCATTAGTGTGTAGGATGAAAGATTATTTAAAATAGTTATATGATATTTAATCAGTTCCAGGTAAGCAACCCCAAATCATCTCAGATTTGCAACAGGTACTTATCACAGACCTTCTAAACTGAGGTAACTTGTCAGATTTGCTGTCCTGTTCTCACTTTCTCTGTGGCAAATGTGATGCAGCTTGCTTCCCTTTTTGACTTCAGTTTGAGGGTAGCAGGACTTTCATAGGAGCAACTTAAGAGGCTTTTACCATTCTTCCACCAATAGGTAAACTTAAAATTATTTGGGGAACACATGTCCTTGAAGAACAGAAGGAAGAAATAAATAGCTCATCTTGGATGAGCATTCTTAGAATAAACACATGTGTAAATGTAAATGATGTAATAGACATTATTCTTTAGAATTAAGATTTCTCTTTGGAGTTAGCAGGCAATGAAATGTCAAATTTGAGGCAGAAATTGAACCAAGATGTTATTAAATTATTTTTCTGTGTTGCAACAACCCTGATTTCCTTTTTAAAAATCCAGTTTATTAAGTTGTTTTAAATGTCATAAAAGGGCTTGGATAAATAGCTGTTAGGTCCCTGCATTGATCTTACTAACTGGTATTGTTGGCTTACTGTAAACCACAAAAAGTTATGCTGTCATGTGTCAGTCCACAAAATGAATCTGAACATCACCCTGCAGTTTGCTTAAAGGGCCACTCCTAATACGAGTTTAAAGAATCCACCAAGTTGCACATAGAATTTTGCTGTATCTCTAAAGAAAGGGAAATGAAAGTCAGATGAAGTTTTTAATGCTAAAGATAAAAGTTACTGAATTTCATTACTTAGGTCCTTGCTGTTTAAAACCACTTATTAATGAATTGATTAATTTATAATTATATAAAATCTATTATTTAATTGTGTAATTATTTTTCTTAAATAATTTGTATTTTGAATTTATTTTAAATATTTCAATTAATTGCAATTTATTATTAATTATTTCTTCTATATAAATTATTCAGCTTTTTATCATTAACTTTCAACATGCTATGACTTTCCAACAACAGCTGTGCAATATCAGTACACTATACCTTATTGGTAACAGATCTGGTATTTCCTTCAGTAATGCTATTTTATCCCTCTCAGGGATTTTCGTTGTTTATTCATACCAAAGTTTTCCTACTATACAAATTCTAAACTTGTTCTCTACTACAGTTTCAAAGCTTTAGCTCTTGCTACCATAAATGCTGCCATAGTACTTTTCCTCTGAAATGGAATCGAAGGTCCAATGAATAACTGGGAAATAGGAAAGTTTTACCCCTATAACATCTTGCTCAAAAGAATTATGTCTTGGGAAAGGACATTCAGAATTTTTTTTTATATATGTATCTCCTAAACATTTTGCTTTTCTGGTTTTATTAAGGAACAGAGTTATTTTAAACTAATGATTCCAGCAGCCGATGACTGAAAGAAGATTCAGAGAGATCCAATTATATTGTCCTTTACAAAAACATCCTTATAGAAAATGTGATCATTCTACTTTTATGCTAAGGATGGCCAAATTCCGTTTTATGGGTTCAAAGAAGGACAGAACAGTCAACTGTATTGTCTGTTTTCTTGGGGTTTGAATCCTTTGCACCTTGGCCAGGTCAATAGATGGCAGTTGTTAAGCTTTCTTTAATTTTTTTCTTTTTGACAAGAGTAACCAGTAAATTGCTAGAACACGTTTTAATGCATAGTGTTTGAAGATCCAAGGAAAAGATCATGGATTTTTGAAAGGAAAGAAATAAGTGGATGATATAAACTGAAAAGAGGAAGTAGATGGTTTAGGCCATGGCAGTGAGACTGAAGTCAAAGACTATTGGGCAAGAAAGCTCAGCTCTTCAAGGTGAGACTCTGCTGGCCAGATGCTCTTCTCATGTGGCCTTACGCAGAGCACCTCTGCTGGAACAGAGCAGGTGTACAGCACTTCTGGAAACTCTTAAACATCTTCCAATGCCTATTCTGGCAGTTTCAAACTCAGTTAGCATGAACATTTGACCCAGGTATTTACAGTTAAATCAGCACTCTCTCCTCTAAATATAATTGATCTGTGAGGAGAGGAACAGCTTTGGGCCAATGCTGTGCTCCAGGTTCTTCAAGAAATTTGCCAGTATAGGTGGCAAGGGAGCTAAATCATGTCTTAAACAGGGTACATTGTACTAAACTGAATGCAAGTATATTTTGAACCTTTGTCCTCTGTTAGTAAGCTTTGGATCCTATCCTGATTAGGTCTAAGCAAACTAAGTGAATTATTGTGTTAGAAATGCAGTATTGGAGATTTTTGTTAAGCATTTTAGCTCTGTTAACCTATACCTTAATAAACAACAAATACTGCCACCATATCTATGGCATATTTACTTCTGTTCAGTTGATATTTTTCCATATTCAGGAAAATAAACCAAATTATAAAAGACAGCCTACAGCATTTCCCTTTGCATTAATTTGAATGAATTAAGCAGGTTATACAACTACGTTTTCTTATGGCTTTTTGGTTGAGAGAAAATGATTGGTTTTGCCAGACCCTTGTCTTCTTTTGAGTGTGGCAAATCCACATTACCTCAGGGAGCGTTTAAAGAATACACTAGTTCCTAGAGGGTCCGTTGCTGGATTAGGCCAATGTAGACATAACAGGAATGCAAATTACTTCCATTATACAATTTTAATAAATGTGATTCTCAGGCAACTGTTCCTGCAGCTTGTCCAACAGGAAAAAAAAAAAAAAAGTCCAAGCCAACTGCTGAACAAAAATGCTGGAAGCTGTGATGAATTATAATTCATTTTGGGACAGGAAATGATAAATAGATGACCTAAAGGAAAAGAAAACTTTAGGTAATGTAATTAGGGGGGGAAAAAAATCTTGTTAGTATTATAAACTATGGCTGAGCACAAAACTTCCAAGTGGAGGAAATGAGGCTCCAAATCTGCAACTGTACTAAAACAAGCCAGAAATGCTGCACAAATGATGCAGAAAGCCTTGCAAAAGGTGAGGGTCTCCAATAAAAGACAATTTCTATGATTCTAAATGCTTATCCAGAGAAAATTAAAAGAAATATGTGATTTCACACACAGAAAATCTCTATCGACAGCCTTAACAATGAAACAGTCACTTCACTGCTACAGTATTGTTCTTTCCTACAGAAGATGGCTACATTGATTTCTGCTTTCCCATGCCTGAAGAGCGCCTTCAGCTTCAGAGCTATTGTGCTTCTGGGCCAAACTCCAAACTCAGGGTGATTTGCATAGCCTCTGCATTTCTTCTGTGTCTCATCTGCTCTCTCCTCTTCCTCTGCTTTTATAATGTACTTTCTTATTTTCCTTCCTAAAACCTAGTTCTTACCTTTCAAGTCCATGTTAAATGGTTGCTAGTATTCCCTTCACTGTCTTTTCACTAAAGGAGAGACACTGTGCCTACAACATGAAACTTAAACTTTCTGTCCTCAAGTACAAATCTGAAATCACTCAACAATTTCTACATATCCATTCACTGAGGAATCTGTTCTTCAGTGCCTTCATGTATTTTCCTTCTTTTTTCCTCCGTGTTCAGGCCATGCCACTCTCTATGGAATTAAGGCTGGCTGTGGGTAACTGTTTAAGGCTTCAATTTGTAGCTGCAGAGCTGTGCAAGGAAGCTTAGTGTGCTTGCCATTATTCTGCTAGCCTTAGATAATAGGATGGAAAATAATATCCAAAGATGGATCCCTAAATGTCAGAGGGAACAATGCATTTAGAAGTTTATTTGGCCATTTATCTTTCATTTAACCCTAATTTAGTAAGATGTTATTTTATTTAAATTATGGAAGATAACACAGGGTCACATTATCATCACTGGATTCCAGGAAAATTAATGCTATATGTTAGATTTAAACCAGTCTTAGCTATCTACTGGCAGTAAGACCTACATCTACTGATGTGTACTATTTAAACCAGTAACAGCCCCTGCAAAACTTAATGCTGTGGTATGTTTTAGTTTCACATGCATGAAGATTGTAATTTGAAGTTGTTGTGTTGGTTGTTGCTGTATGTTCCTCACATTACAGAACAAAGTTTGCTGAAATTTAGAGGAAATATTGGTGGGTTTGCGTGATCCTTCTTGATGCCTGCGTACACTGTGAGTCGGTTTTGCTACTTATTAGTTGTACTTAAAAATAGAAGTTCTTTTTCAGTACAGTTGATGTGTGGAGAAACAGTGTAAGTTAGTGCGTACAGAAGTGAGTGTAGCACTTGAGGTGAAAGTCAGTACTGTCAGCACCAGGCTGACCCAAAAGATCCCACATGGGCAGCCTGCAAGTGACTCCAGGCATATCCATTAACTGTTGTCCATCTCCTACTGGCCTTCTTCCTTCCTTAGCCAAGACCATCCTGGGAAGTGTGGCACACTGTGCTGGGCAGCTGTGTCCCTGTTTTCATGAGAGTGGCAGGAGGATTACATTACTTACTCTGTCATCTGTTTAGCCCAGGAACCTAATTTGAGGTGATTACTGACGTCTGCTGATTGTTAAAAAAAAAAATTAAAAAAAAATATAAAATAGAAATATAATTTTAAATGAAAATATAAAATTACAAAATTTTACAAAAAATATCAAAAATATTTCAACTATATAGGATTCCAGAGCCAGAGACTATCTGTTCTGATCCTGTGAGAAGGAGATTTTGTGTTTAAGTGTTGAATTTTAGAATAAATATTAAGGTCCTGACTTTTCATTGCATTGCACTAGTGTTATTCCAGGATCAGTATTCTGACTGCATCTTTAAATATTACATTTATTCTGACAGGATGGAATCTGATATGCAACCTCTGACACTGGGCTCCCATGCTGTTTCTTATGTCACGAGTGATAACAATTGCCAGAAACAGTGACTAGCAGCAGCAAGAGACTCAGCAATAATCACTTTAATTTCATTCTATATTTTCAGATATAATTTACAGTTTTAAATTGTTGAAAAAATGAGTGTCCTGACATGAGAGCTCAGTATCCTGTAGCAAGCCACTGAGAACAGTAAAGTTTTCTTACAAGATTGAAGAAAAACAGTCCCTTACTGTGTGACAGAAAGAAGCTGCACCAAACCTGCCAATGATTCAGCATGGTTTTCTAAATTCAAACTGGGCTGCAGCCTGAAGTTTGCAGCAGGGATTCAAACCCTCT
>NW_009952533.1:9497849-9505434 GCF_000747805.2 Chaetura pelagica | reverse complement strand
AGGGAAACACCAGAGGCTCAAACCTTTTTCCCAGGATCCATCATGGTGCCAGGTAGGGAACCAAATGAGCAGCAAAAAACTCTGTGTACTAAAATACTGTAACAAATGGCTTCAGGGCACATAGAAAGACCAGGGCATAGCATTAATTAGCCTAAAAGTAATTATCAAAATATTGTTAAAAATCATAAGTGGCACGATTGAGATCTGGATGAGATTTTGAACTCAGCAATATGAAAACCCATGTGTAGTAACAGAGATTTTAATGCACATTAGGAGGTTTCAGTGACAAGCAGACCAGTTTTGACTGAGAGGAACACAGTATAAAATATAATCTGCTATAGAAATGAAAGGCTCTGAATTAAGTGTAAATTTTCCCAGCAAATTCTAACCTATGCAAGACAGAAGAAACAGACATAACTCTTTACTATAATTAGTCAAGTTAATTGCAGAGAACATTTTCTTGAATTTAGCAATGTTTTTCTAGGTGGAAACTCTTAAAGTGAATAATTAATTTTGCAAATGTGTTCATTATTCAAAAGTTTCAAGCAAATATTTATGAGACTCTATAATTTGAAAATTTGGCTATTTTTTGTTTTCTGCAAAAATGTTATCCAGATTTTAGAAATTCATCTTCAAGAAGGAAACATGCAGGTATTTCTGCTGACCTGCACCCAACTCACATCTGCTTAAGTAAGCAAAGCTGTGGAAGATGTCACCCACTAATATGAAAAGAGCAAATGTAGTGCCTAGTTCTTTTGTTAAGCTGGATTGTATCAGGAAACAAGGGTTTTAACACAAAACTAAAAGTCTTCGTGTGACTACCAAAGAAAAACTTTATTCAGTGAAATGGTTGTATATATGTTGTTGCAAAGCCAAATATCAACGACTGTATTATTGAAGTATTATTGAAGAATCCAGGAGTGAACAGACAGGTGTATGCATGAAGTCATGACATAACTTTAGTCAGAAGAAAGGCTGATGCCTCTTTCTCTTTTCACCACTATTCAAAATAGACCTAGAATGTGTCTGAGGGGCACATCTTTGTTGCAGTTTCAACAGCTAGAATATATATTTTGCAATATTGTCATCCTTCAAGTTCTTAAAATATTGTTTCTGAAAGACAACTAGTTGACTGCTTGGTTATGGGGTGAAGGTATCCATGGATATACCAAATTGTCTGCCTCCTCTTTGCTCTTCCATTTGCAGTTAGAGCAGAAGAGGATGAGGGCTTCTTCCTGTAGGAGGAGGGTATTTCAGTTTTTTGTAGGAACCACGTAGTACTCTTGGTCAGAAAATGTAAAATCTGTTTTTATTTTAATGAGCACCAAAATTCATTGCTTGAGTTACTCATATTTTTTTCCATGACTAATCCTGCATTTGTATATTGCATACTAAATCTATCGGTTTTGATAGCACATTATGGCAATATGTGCTAGCAGGCATATAAATAAGGTTCATGCTTCTGTTTTTGAGAAAAAGGTATATGAGGATTTGGAAACAAAATTAAATTAAATTAAAATCAGATTCTGAATATTCTTAGGAAGCAAGTTGCTACAAAATGGTAAGATAACAAACAGAAGCTCAAGCTCAGGTAAGAAGATTAGTCCTGATATGATTTACACAATCTTAAAGATGATAAAGAATGAGGAGAAAAATAATATATTTCTGGATTTAATTAACTATAATGTAACTATTAGATTAGATAAACTGATATTAGATTATAATAAAAGGGGAGACAAGTAGTTAATAGATAGATAAGAGCCAGGAAATAGTGTATTATAAAATAAAGAATTAGAAAATGGTGACACATGATTCCTGCAGTGCAATTTTAAGAGATTAGTAAAAGAGGGCTTGATAGAAATTGCACATGTCGAGAGTTAAACCAGGCTGAAAATACCTGAAGAACTTCAGAAGAGATATATTTTGATGTGTTAAAAATTACTAGGCAGCTTGTAAAATAATTTCTTTAATGAATATAAATTATATACATGGAAATTCAGTTATAGTGATTGTGTAGACATAAGTAGTTAGTTTATGTCAATATCAAACATGGCAAGAGAGCTTTAAGCGGGAGACAGTGCACAAGTTTCAAGATAGAGTCAGAGCACCTAGTGGAGATTCCTAATCTAGGTCTTGGAAGTGAGTGCTCTGGGTGAATGGAGTCTTCTGCCCCGCCAGTCCTGTTGACAGCCTCTGTTATCAGGAAGTAGGTTTGGGAGGATCTGATTCAGGGGGAGTTCACTTAGTTACTTTGGCTGACTTGTTTGCGTTCTGCTGTGTCAAATAGGTCTGGTACTGCTAGAACAGCATTAGAAAAAATTAATAAAATTAAGCCAATTAAACTGTGAGTCAATATGTTTTAAAACCTATAATAACAATGCACTTATGTAAAAATTAATAAAACCATCTTCTGACCTGCTAATATCATTCACTTGACTCAAACAGTCTTACTTACACTATAGGAGTAGTCATATACCTTCATCCAAGCAATAGCAGTAGTGACGGTTGTGTAATGTTTGATAGGTCTTGCTGACAGCAATTTTATTTATAGGTATTGTGGGTTTGGTCTGGTTTGGTTTGCAGGGAAGGCGCAGAATTCCCCAAGGAGCAGCTGTTTGCTTTCCATGCAAAATCTGGAAAGCTATGGTGTACTCAAATGCTTCGACTTTGTTACATGTTATAAATGCTCAAACTATGAGATCTAAAACAATATTTAGACTGAAATATACCACGAGACAGGATATTTAGATTAAAGAACTTCATTTTTTTTCTGCGGTAGAGAGGAAAAGCTTTTTACACAGTTTGTATGTAGAGTTGCATTTAGATTTTTATTACCTTCATTGTTTGTACATTCTGAGTTTTTTAGACTTAATCCTGAAAACAAGTCCAAGTAAATATTTCTTTATACAAATGTTATTTATTTACACATGAGATTTATCAGCTCTTCTGTGATAATGATAAATAATTTGTTTGCTGTTTGGTAATTTTGTAGTAACATGATTTAATGTATATGGGCCAGTAATCCATTCTTAAGCTTTAGGGGACATTTTTGGATTAATAAAAGCCTACAATATGTCTTTCATGCAAGTATGCAAGGCATCTACCTAATTCTACCACCACCTGTCACCTGTGACCTAGTAACATTTTCTGAAAAAGTTACAAGCCAAGAAATAAAAAAATAAACAAAATCCTTGGCATTTACAAAGTTTTTTTCATCCAAAGACTGTAAAACTGTTTACAAAAAATGCTGAAAAAGCTAGACCTCAAAGCATCTCTTTTTTAGCTGCTGAATAGAGGTGTTTTCTCATCTGGAAAACATTAGATGTATTTGTCAAATTACTGGAAAAAAGTAAACAGATCATGTGTTTATCTGTGTTAATTAATGCCTTTTGCCTCCACAAACTTTCCATGTCTCTAGTAAAAAGGCTACTGAGCTGCATCTGCAGAGTGGCTACTATTGCTATGAAGATACCATACCCTGCAGAATAACATTGTCCCCTAAATGCTGTTTCTGGCTTAAATACCTTAACAGCAGCTGTGTTCACAACCAGGTTGGTCCAGTGAATAAGGCTTAAAGGTGGGAGTGAGGAGAGTTTGCTTCCACTCCAAAATATGTCACTGGCTTCTTCCTGGACTGAATTTTCTCTCCATGTCTCTTTCACTTTGCATTGCCTTTCTCGTGGAGCTGGTTGATACAGAATGTAGTAGGTTAAGACTGATTAAGACAGAGCAGTATACATGACTAACAGTTTCTAATCCCTCCAGCTGCTTTGAGTGTTGGATCCCACTGCAGCCAGTCTTGGCCTAGAATCAACTTTATGTGTACTCATTACCATTTAAGCAGAATATAACAATGAAATGTCTGGATATGGCATACTTTATAGGAGTTAATAAACTGTGAGTAATAGAATCCCGTGGCATATAGGTTACTGGCACTGCATAGGCACACAAACCTCTTCATTGTTCTCTACTCTAGCTTCACTTGTGATCATGGTGGCCAAAGTTGGAAGTCTCAGTCTTTCTTTCCAAGGCATTCAGGGGTCTGATTCCAGTGGTATTAAAGAGCAAAACCATCTGTCTTTTAAAGACCTGAGATGAAGACAGAGGTTGATAATTACGATCCTTCTGAATAACTTTTTTATTTTTGTAATAAGGTTCTTTCATCACACTCTAGACTCATCAAGTATCAAAAATGCAACCTGTGATTCTGAAACCTGTGATACTGAAACTACATAAGAATCAAAGCACTGTAAGAGAAACCCTTCAAGAGAAAACATTACATTTGCAGAGAAAAAAAGGAACAAAATTTCAAATCGAGATGAGTAAGACTCTGTGGATTATAGCTCTCCGCCTTACTGGCAACACAATTAAATAAACCCCCCATTTCTGTCATGAGGCCGTGCCTTTTTGCTTCTCTGGGAGCCTGTATGCTGGGCACAACATATCAGGCCTATTTGTATGAGGCACATGCCAGTTTCTTGGAGATGGTGCACTACAGGTCATGAGCTACGGCTGGTGCTGTAACCTGTTCCAGAAAAGGATGTGAAGTCCTGGAGTGTGACACAGTCTTGGCTTGACAGCCTACAAATTCATGTTGGGCTGTGTCCAGCTCAGGCACCTGCTCAGATGTGACCTCCAAACCCTCCAAAAAGTCTGCCTTCAGCCTATTAAGGGTAATTAATGGTATTAATGGGTCCACTGAGATAAGTGACAGTGTGCCCATTACAATGCACACAGATGCCTTTGACATTTTTAGATAAATATTATTAGAGAACATAAGCACTATTGTTTCTCCCTTTGAAGGAGAAATATCAACAACACCTGCCAAGGGGACTTTTGAAGAATTTCATTTGTGTGGCTTCTTAAATTCCTTTAGCGTAACCTTTACTCTCTTCCTTGCAGACAGCTTGGCTTCCTTGAAGTCCTGATTTCAACATTATTGAATAAAAATATGTCAGACTGCAATATACTGGAGAAAGATCAAAGCAATTTTCACTAATAAATGGGGTTTCCCTTCAATTATTGATTTTACATATTGATTTTACAAAGTATTGGCAGTGGTGAATTGTTGTCTTTACACACCTGTAAACAAGATAAAAACGATTAAGTTTAGATGTAGTTCTAATAGGGTTCTTAACCAAAAATCAAGAAATTCAAATTTGGTTCTCACAAATTCTGTTCATGTTCAGTGCAAAAGTGAAATCCTGAAGGACAGTGCTGGTACTACCTGTGCTGCTGGTTGTCCAGGTTGTATAAAATTTCTTTTCTTCAGCACAGTTCTCTATCAAGAAGAACACGGTCTTCCTCACTGGTCAATCAGAATTGGTTCTCCCTCCCAGTGCTAGTGCAATGGTGGGAGTGGGGAACCTGTGGCTGCGGGTCAGGGAAGACTGGGAGCCTGGAACTAAATAGTTTTAAGTGTCTGTGGAATTGCATCCTAAGAATCCAGTGATTCTGGGCATCCTGTCCTTTTTGGAAATTAAGATAGATTTGACAATTTAGGCTGATTATTATCAAACATAGACTTTGTTTTAGAGCAATAAGTTTAAACTGCAAAAATGGTAATTATAGCAAAGCTGAGTCACAATACAGAATTAAGTTTATTGACCCTTTTTAATCCATAAATGCAAAAGAGCTCTGCAACCCCCTGATAAATCAATTTCATAGTGCCTTTGTAACAGATTATTAACTAAAGGTTAGATTTGGACTTGGTAGAGAGACAGAGCCTAGAGCTGCAGTTGGATTGGGGCTGCAAAGGGGCTCTCTAAGGAAGAAGCAAGCTGAAGGATTTATCTTCATATGGGACTCCATGGGAGTGTTTCCAGTTAACATCTAGAGTTCCATTTCAATCTATATTATTCTATGATTACGTATTGACTCTGGGAAACAATGTGAAATGAAACACACAAAAAATCTCTGTGGCTGCAGTTCAAGTTTAAAAAACAGAAAATTCAGAATTATTCTCCCATGGTCTTCTCAATAGGAAAGAGTCTGATGCAGCACTGAATTGGCTACTATCCAGTCTTGCTAGGAGGCAAGTTGTAATCCTCCTTCTGTAACCCAGCTTTTACCCCCAATGTCCCCGACCCCTCTTCTCCCAAGAGCTGAAGTCAGCCGAGTGGAACTACAAGCTCTGCAAGACACTGACATTCACAAACCAGTCCTCCCACTCTTCTACCTTGACATTTCCCTCTGCTTTACTGAATTTCCTTCTTGGCCCAGACAACTCCAGGCTAGACAAGTCTTTGCTGTGGCAAGCCATCAAACCCCTTTGGGCATGGAGAAGCCAAAATTAATTTTCTGGCTCCAGCTTGCAAACAGATGAATCTTCATGGCACCAAAAATTTAGCTGTTGATTCTAAACATGTGACATTTCCAGCACATATGGGAGAAAGTGCCTGGGAACTGGGAATGCTGTGTTTTGAATGGCTGGGTCATTTTGGGAAGGTCCTTTGGGAGTCAGTTGGCAGGTAATTTTGTGGGCCCCAGTAGTCAGTCTGGCATGTCAGGCCCACTAGATGTTGATTTGTGGGCCAAACTGCCATCTCTCTGTGAAAACCCTATGTTAGCCCTTGAAAACATGTCTCTTGTAAGTTTGCAGCTCTCTGTATAAGTCAAGAACTTTATAGAGATAAGGATCACACCATAGAATAAAATATTCATTAAGTACCAAATGCTGAATTTTTAAGTGTTGCCCATTTCAATAGCCAATTTAAACAAAACAGAATTAAGTTGCTCTGTTTACCTTCCTAATACTGCTTGCTACAGAATAATAAAAAATGGGGCCATAAGCCAAGGAAGGCAACTGGAAGAATGTTTTGTTTAGACTAGTACAATAGCCAGTTCAACATCATGGTGGGAATGCGGTAGGTTAGAAGCAAGCTGAGCTGACAGAGCTGCCAGAAGAGTAATACATTACTGAAGTGATTGAAGGGATTGAATTTATGCTTCAGATTACTAAACATCCCTATAGTATTTAAAATTTTTAGAAGTCGATATTATTTTATAAAGGGGGGTAAGAGAGGAAGAGATTATCCTTGCCTCTATTTTACTCTCTTTTTTTCTACATTTTTTTCTGCACAGGTATTAACTTTGTTGTATTTCTGGTTTTACCACTAGCTAAGTGCTTTTTAAGAAGTCACTTAGTTCTCCAAGCCACTATTTTTCTTTCTGTAAAGCAGCAACAGCGCTTCCTTCTATCTCTTTGGAGCCTTCAGCTCCCTAAATTCTCTAGAGAGCGTTCATTATATTTTGTTTTACTGGCAGCAGGACCAGCAACTTTAGAACTGCACAGAGAACAAAGCAAATTTAGCTTATGAAACTACTTGTATCCAATTCGGTGAGAAACAAGCTCCAAGAAGCATTTTGCTGCAGGCCTAAGGAGGCTTGTGACTGCAGAGCTGTGATGAGAAATGAAAAACAGTCTTGCTACACAGAGCAGTGCGGCCTTCTCACAGGACCTGACCATCTTGTAATCACATTGGAAGGTCACGTTCATGCTCTTTTCAAGCTCTTTATTACTCTTTTGAAATTATTAATATGCTGTTGACAAAATTGAGTGTAATTTCTATTTCTGATACCTTTG
>NW_009952533.1:9471242-9497828 GCF_000747805.2 Chaetura pelagica | reverse complement strand
CCCTACCTTTTATCTCCTCAGCTGAAAGCAAGAATTTGGAAAAAAAAATTTGGAATTACACAAATTAAATGAGGTTTGATATAACTCTGTATATTAAAAACATGCAAGTATTTGTACAATTACATATTCTAGTTCAAGTAATCTTTGTCAAAAAGAAGGTTAGTGTGAAGAAATTGTATCTGAAATATTAAGGCATTTTGTGATTGAGAATTGACCAAGAGCAAGAGTAAGGAAGGACTTCATCTTATCATAGAATCACAGAATGTTGGGTGTTGGAAGGGACCTTCAGAGATCATGGAGTCCAACTCCCCTCAGGATCACCACAGAATCTGGGACAGGTCTCTCAGAAATGCATCCAGATGGGTCTTGAAAGGCTCCAGAGAAGGAGACTCCACAACCTCTCTGCGGAGCCTGTTCCAGTGCTCTGTAACCCTTACAGTAAGAAGTCCTTCCTCATCTTGAGGTGGAACTTCTTGTGCTCTAGCTTGCATCCATTAATCATATTTTATTACTGATTGCTAATAAATATAAGCTTCTTCTAAATGATGTCTATATACCTGTATGTATTCATCACTGCCTTTGCTAATTCTATTTAGATTTTAACTGATGATGGTAGGTTTAGCTAAAAAGAATATAAAAATACTGCTAATATACACAGAACAGTTTTGAAGACCAAAGTAGTTTAGGTAAAATCCTTAAAAAATCCATTTCTTTATTAGCATTTACTGAGCATCTCAGCCAAACATACTCAGGTTTTCCTGGAGAAAAAATATCAGAAGTAGTCAAGACTTTCAATGAGACTGAGATTCTGAAGAAAATAAAAGGCAGATCTTCTGTAGTTTCCATTAATTCTCAAAAAATGTGGGCTGAGTCAATCTCTGAAATTTTCTTTGGACTTTTTTTGCAGCCATAGCAGAGCCATAAAAGAGAAAAAAAACATTAAAAAGTGATTTTGCAAATCTCAGGTGAAAAATTCACAGTGTAAGAAAAATGAACTAATGAGTTCTTGTTGCATATTCTTAGTAGTGATGCTGCAGAAGACAGACAGTGGAAATGTTAGTTTTCACTTAATTTAGGATTTCTTGTAAAGCCTATTTTTTAGTAATTTGTACAATGGTAAATAAAATAGTTCCTGAGGTTAAAGATTTACATAGAGGTTAAAAAGTTGTTTTTAAAATATTTAAGGCTTTTTGTAAGTTTGTGGGTTTCTTTCTCAGTGGCTTTGTCTCCACAGATTTAACTAATTTATACCTCTTCAGTTTCCCAGGCTAACAGAAAAAACCAAAAATCACGTCTCAGTTGTTCATTGTATTAAACAACACCTATAAACAGTGTCACCAAGTACTGCTGTGTAGTCCAGTACTTAATGTTAGCATGTGTTGAGTAAGTCTTATAATTAGAAGTATTACACTTGTAATAACTTTTCTTATTATATGATTTTACATTATTTATGGCCATGAAGACAATGGAGCCATGAGGAGTTTCACTCCTGGCTGAAAGCCTGAAATTATAATTGATGTCATCAATGTGCTATTTTCTGTCTTTGTGAGGATGTAGGTGGTAGGTGGCTGAGAAGGTCACAGCAGCAAAATATTGGATATGCCTTTTTTATAGTGCCTGAAATATTTAAAAAACAAAGAAAATTTCCATCATGTTTTGAACAAATCTGCTGTGATCTCTGCATTGTAGCTAAATCCTAAGCTTTCTTGTTTTGTTTTGTTTTTCTTAAATCTTTCTATACTGTAGTAATCATCATCCCCTTTCCTAAATTGGTCCAGTGATTTTCTTCTTTGTTCATGCCCATTACTTCTACCAGAAGTCTCCTAAGGAGTTGTCTGTATTTATTACAAATATTTATCTGTATTTCTTCTGCCTTTTGGATTTTTTCTAAGAAACATTGTTTGAAGTGCTTTAAAAATATTTTTGGTGTTCTAACAGAGGATACTGAAATTAGGTTCAGGCCCTGTTGTGCTGCTGCTCTACAAAGTCATTGGAGGAGTGAGTGTCACAGCAATGAGCAGCTCACAGTTTAAATGGGTGAAGTAGAATAAGTAGGAAAAAAAGTGGCTACAAGGGGTCAGTAATTTCATCAACCTCCATCAGACACAGATGGGAATATAATTCAGGCCAGTACATGTTCTAATATAAGCCCATGTGTTTGTGAATGATAAGATTCTGAAATTAAGAAAGAAGAATACAGTCCCATGTATTCAAATAGTCTATTAGTTTGAGAGGAGATAATGCTGCTAGTTAGATTTAAGCTATTCCTCTTTGTTTAAAGACTTTGTAGTATTACATCAGGTTATTTTTTGCAACAGTGCAATGGCATAACATTGTATGCCACACAGTTCTGTTCCTCCTTTGTACTTAGCTTTGTATTTAGCTTAGCGAGTGGTAGATTAACTTGTGTCTAACCCTAGTCTTGATCTTTGAAAACTCTTGATCAGATAGTATTTTTGAATTTCACATATGACTCAGATAACAATCTTAAGTGTTTCTCTCTTTTGCTTTAATATATGAAACGCATATTTAAATGATATGATGTTTTTTCTTGATTTTGAGAAGCTAAAAGTTCAGCTGATGGATATTAATACTTTCTCAAAGCCTGAAGTCACAGTATGTTTTTCTCTCCTAGAATGACTGTCCTGGTCTTTTAAGCTTTTTGTGTATGTTAAAGACACTCGGCTAACACCATTTATTTGTGGAAAAAAGGAGTATCCCCACATAGATTAGATTTATATCCTTGCTATTTTAAGGGGCAATTGATAAATTTAAATTTGGTTACATGTGTAATACTTGTATACAATGCAAATAAAACAACTTAGCCCTATTTTTCTTAGCTAGTGGATTCATATCACTTGGCAATACTTCATCCTAGAACAACGTTCTCTCTACAGGCTGCAGCTGAACTGAAATTGGCAGGGGCTGCTTCAGCTTGGAATTGTAATTTTGCCCCACTGAAGAATTTTAATATATGAGAAAAGCTGCATCTTTCTGAGAGCTGGATCTGCATCCAAGTGTGCAGAAATTTTCATACTATGAAGGTCTCTAAGTTCGTACTTGTCAAAAGGTAATGTTCATTTAGGTCCTACAAGCTAGCACACTGATGTGGACACATAGGAGATCAGATACTGCAATCTGGAGTATTACTTGGCAGGAGCAACCATATTTTAACTCCAGAAGAGCAAATGGTGTGTAATATCTTTACACAATATTGATGATTCTGAGTTTTCAGTCTAACGTAGGAACTCAATATAAATAGCATATAAAACTCTGATCTTGCTGTTAGTTCACACTCTATTCAATAAAAGTAGAACTGGGACAATGCAGACATAGATATGGACTTAATTTCAGAATCCAGAAAATGCAACAGGGAAGGCATTGTTCAGAAAATAATTACTAACAAAAGCAGGCATGGTTTATACCGAGGACAAACACAGTTTTGTGGTTTTTTATATTGAATTAATTTTTTCTTAGGCAAAGAGTGACTTTCTTCTGGCCAGTATATAGAAGACCTGGAAGATTTTGCTATTTAAGTGCAAATTGCTGAGGATGATACTCTACTTTAAGTTAAACATCTAACTTTCGGTAAATGTTCTCTTTGTTCTCCTAAGTCCAAGAAATTTTTCATTTTTTACATCATATTCCCTTATTTTTCTGGAGTTTATAATTGATTCCTGCTTCTCCTGCAGCTGGTTTTAAGTTGTGCTTACATACTCCTGGTTTACCTGGGTATTAATCTATGGCCATGCCAATCACAGCTGTGACAACCACGATCTTGCAGAGAAGCAACATCTTTACCCCTTATTAAAATCTTCACTTTGGCTTAACTTCATAAGATGCTTAAAGACATCTTTTGCTTTTGTTTGTCTTCTGGTTTTGAACTTCAGCTTGCTGAAGAGGATTTTCATTTTAAATGAAAGAAGATGTTCCTGGGTATGTATTTGATTTCAAGAGCTGTGGTGTTTTTGGGAGAAACTTTATAAACCTTGACGGAAATATGAGACTTGGCAGCTCTGACTAGAGGCAAAAAGCATTTCAGAAAGACTCCCTGAAGTAAAGAAACAAATGCTGGTTAGCTCTGTCTCTACTCCCTCTACTTTTATTTTGCTTTTCTGAAATTGTCTAGACACTAACTGGCAGGAACATTCATGGGACAAATAAACTGTAAGTTCAATGAATTATTGTGGAAAATTAATTTGGAATTAAACAGTAACTAGTATTTCTATGAGAAACCTAACTCTAAGAGTTAGTAATTTAGTAAGTAAATTATAACACTACCATGTGGTTGGCATCCAATCTAACCAAAGTAGCACAAATTTGAAAGCCTCTTATTCAGTTGTTGATAAATTATAAATCAAAAGTTGGTAGACATAATTGTGAAATTCAGAAAATCAATAATGGTTTATCCTACACACAGGAAAAAAAGCTGCACTTGCTGAATCAATTACCATATGACATTTGCTATTCTCTAGTGTAGAATTATTTTTTTTTAAAAAACGTTGGATACAACAAAAACACATTTATGTCCAATTGCCATGTTTACTTCATTAACAAAGCTGGAAAGATGCATAAGCTAGAGCTGAATTCTATATTCATGGGGCTATTTCGTGTTGATCCCCAATATCAAATGCAAAATAGAAACCAGAATTCTCCCTGCTACCATAGGGGATGACTGAATTTTATCTTCATTTTGTTTTAGGCTTGCTTCCTTTCACATCAGCCATGAACATGAACACTCTGCACCATTTACTTCCTTCTCTGACTTCCATCCTACCCATTGGTCCAGGCCCGAGAACTAAGCTGTTTGTCTGCTTTTCCACCACACATTCATCTTGTTCTTTCTTTCATTTTATGCTTCTAGGTATTGACTTGAAATTGATTCATTATTGATTTCAAATAACCTTGCTTTTACAGAATGATGTGCACTTTGAGATGGGAGAAAGTAGAATTCAGTGCAGGAACTAGGGATTTTGGGGGAATAAATCAGAAGGTATTCCTAGGATGGACTACAAATGCTGAAGGCTGTGATTCTTCATGGGTATGCAGTCTCATGAACCACATTAGATTACACTAAACATTGTCAAATGGGAGAACACAATAAATGCTTTCTTTCTGATTTTTTTTATTATTTTTTTTTATTTATGTACATAAGAATGGTGTCAAATGGTTTGATATTGGTAGGATGAAAAAGAAAAGAAACAGGAGAAGCTGGTGTAACATGACTACTTCCAGATGGTGCAGTTACAATGTAGCAAATTATATGTCAATATAATATTATGTTATTTTTACTTATGAAACCCATTAAAATCCAGCTACATTATCAGTTTGTCAAGTACACTGAAGTCTTTCCTAACGTTATGCATTCTGACAGAAATATCTGCTCATAAGTTTCTGAGATAGACTTTTGCATGACACTTTCTATGCCTGGCCTCAGCTACAATGTCCAGCTTCCAGAAAAGCAAGAGCAAATTAAGCTCAGCTGTTTTGAAGTTACTGAGGCAAAGTTATAATCTTCATGTACTCCAAATGACACTTCTGTGCTTTCGTAACTCACACAGCTGTTGTTATAAATCTTGAAGCAGGACTGTTTCAACGTTCTCAAACCGGAGCGAAAAACAAGCTGAAATTCAGAAATACGGGTTCATTATGCTAAAACTTAACATTTGCAAATGCACAATAGAATGTCCTTTTTTCTCATTAGCAGAATAATTTAACATCTTACACATCAACAAATAACATACTAATTCAAACCACTTGAGGTACATAGATGAATTGAAGTAGTGATTTATCAAGACAAATTCAGCATTCTTAAACTGTGTGCTTTAACTTAGGGTATGTTAATTGAAAATGTGTTGTACAAAGTATAGTTTATTTTAAAAATCACACACTTCATTTTGTAAATTCTGTAAAGCCCAAATATCTTTCTTAAATGTGAGAACTCAAGAAACCAGGTGCAATAAGGGGGATTAACTCAGTGACATTGGAATAGTGTACATGTTCTTATTCAGAAATAAAATAGCTTTACTCAGTTTATCATAATTAACTTCCAGAATTAATTAGGATAAACACAAATGTGCAGGGCAGTTTAATGTGATTCTACTAATCCATTTTAGAAATTTCTTGAGATTAGTTTCCAGAGTCTATATATTTACAAAAATATTTACATTTGAAAGCAATTAGATAACCATACGGAGAAATTTAGCTTTTTTGCACTTTCATTGTTTAGTCTATGCAGTAACATGAAGTTTAGTTGGTATCTCTGCTTTTGAGTGTAGCCCTATTGTTTTCCTTGGTACTGCATCAATCTTAAAAGTATCAGCAGTGGGAAACATTTCTGAAACTACGAAAATCAGAAGAGTCCAAATACATACTTTAAAAGTGCTTTGTATTACATTTTAGGTAGAATTTACACTTCTTATGTGTCCTTAGTTTTTATTGCTAGATTAGTTTACAAGCACAAAGATAATTTGTGTGTTTTTACTACTTTTCTTAGACGTTAGGGAACATAGTTTGTAAAACTACTGTTTTTACAAGATAGAACCAACAGATTAAAACCACGGAGTCAGGACAGTCTATCAGTAAAGGTTTCTGTTATCCATTACTCTATGGATGTATCAATATTTTATGTATCCACTTTCACTAAAAAATCTGAGCCTTAGCTTCCTTTTAGATTCTTATCAATAGAAATAGCATTAAATCTGGTAGTATTACTCTTCCTCATTTCCATGTAGAATGGAGACACTATAATATTTGGAATCCCCCTTGAGTCTGTGTTTTGACACTTTGCTTGGATTTAATGTTTTGTTAAGCGTACCTTATTTAATGTTACAATTATTGTGTAGATTTATGATGCCTTAAACCTAAAAACAAGGAAAGTTGTTAATCAAACAGCTATTTAAAGTAAAATAATTTTTCTCCATTAGTTTAGAATCTGTGTTTTATGACATAATCCCATTAAGGAATGCCTTACTGGGCATAGGAAAGGGCATGATGCTATCTGGCTGGAATTCTCAATCATACTTACCATCATAACATAATAATACTAAGTTCAAATCAAAAGTTTCAGCCCTGTAAGAGAACTGAAGCAAAGGCCAGTAAGAGCATCTCTCCAGACCTCTTTTAAAATGGACTGAATCTTGAGTTATTTTCCTTTTATGAAAAGGTTTTACAATAATTTTGCTTTCTTTTGGCACTCTGTAAGCATGCCCATGATACAGCTCAGTCTCCTGCTGTGAAAAAATAAAATCTAAGCTAGATAAGGTGTTGTACAAGAAGTGTACCTTTCCTTTTAAATTATTTACCACTATCTCTAGGAAAGACAATACCATTACAGAGTAAGCTGCAGGGACACCAGGAGACCGTTGATCACTCTCTTATGTTTGGGAATATTCTGGATACAAACATGCTGTTAGATACTTTTCTAATGTGAAGCAAACAGCAGTGAGTCTCGCCAAAGTGATATTTACGGTTCTCAAGAAAATTTGAGAGGTACATTAAAAAAAAACAAGCACAAAATTGCTTGGGAAGCTGAGAGGGCTGGGAGCTGGAGCCTTCATCAGATGCAAGGAAGATGCTTTGGCTGAGCTCATCTCTTATGCAGGGCACACTGCTGCAGTGTAATTTGGTGACTTTAAATGACTCTGAAACCACCTCATCACCTGAGGAAGGAATATACTGGAGTTTGCCTTCACTTAGCTTGGAAAAAGTGATGGGAGGGATAGATCCCTCTTACATGAAAACACTTGTCAGTTGTACCAAATTTGGCAAGACAAGCACAAATGTCACCTTGGGAAAAATGTAACTCAGTTGACATTCAATGTGTATGCATACACTACATGCTGCACCACAGCATAATTTCATGTGATATATGCAAATACACTCTATTTTGCCTTTTTCTATTTCCATGGTGCTCTCTCAGAGCTGTAGCTTGACTGATTAAAAGCAAGGTGCAGTTTTTTTTCTGAGCTCCTTGTTTAAATAAGAAAGACAAAGGATTCTCTGTGTGATGCTATACAACTTCCTCTGAATGTTGCCTGGAGAACTCTATGACACGTTGTTGAGCTTAGTTAAAAACCTCACAAACCCTCAACAAAATAAGAACTCTGAATTATTTCAGCCTACAGCTTTTGTGATGTTTTAGGATTCGTTTTATATTCTCACAGTCAGCCAGCCAGCCTTGATTCAAAACAGTATGATTAAATATCTGCCCTTGTAAGCACACTAGCACAACTGCACTACTAATATTTCTACTAATATTTCTCTGGCAGCATCAGAGTAAGGATCCTGGTGCTTTTATGTTAAATATGATGCTGCTAAAGGGGTCATGATAGGTGAAAGCTGTACTAACAAGTGCTAATAGCCACACTCTTCATGGGTGCAACAGAACTTGAACAAAACTGATCCTTTTTCCAACCCTATTGCACTCCTGCTTTTAATTTCTTAGAAAAAGTGGATATGAAATTCACTCCCTTAAGAAAGAAATGGGAGGTGTAAAATAGGTCCAGCTGAACACTGGGCCCTCCCTAAGCAGTGAGTTAAAAATGCAGTGTTTGCTTAATTTTACAGTACTAATTGTATTTGAAATATTTTTGCCTATTTTGCTTTTTTAGTGTCTTGGGAAGGCAATTTATTTGTCATTAAAATTGTCTGTTTATTTTTTATGTTACTACCAATTGTTTCTTCGCTTTGGTGTTTCAACTCAAAATCTATGTTAATAAAGATATGCAGCTCACTTGTAGCCCTCATTGAAAGAAACCACAGTTGGCATGTGTTTGATGCCTTCTTGATACCTATCTCAGTTTGAGCAAGAAAGAGGTGAACACCTACTGGGGTTCATGGGTTAAATCTCTTGGCAGGAAAAACATGGCTAAGCTGCCAGTTTTACAGGCATGAACTATTTCTCATACTACCCTTCATCTGACTCCTGCAGACTGAGCATGTCTGTCAAATGCTGCTCTTGGCCTGCTGTCTGAGAAATCTTCTGCATCTGATGTATTTTCCTAAGGGAGTTGCAACTGTTAATGCTTGTGCCTTGGCAGCCTATGAACATAATATTTTAATTGCCTCCTAACAGCTTGAAAATGTGACTGTCTTTTCTTGCCCTCCTTCTGAAAGACAGTCTGAGTGTTTTTTGAGGTGTACTGAAAGTGACTCCTCTTATACTGCATAGCCCTGTATTTTGGTCAGTTGCTAAGACCTATCCAAAGATTAATACAGAAAGATGCTATTAAGAAGTAAAAATTAAATGAACTCTGCTTTTCTTTAATACAGCTGTGTTAGTTTGAACCTGGGCAGGGAAACTGTGCATAGCAAACCAAGGTGTGAATTTATACAGCACAAGCAACCCTGTCAGAATTTACTGTCTGAATATTTGTATCCAGGGATTATACAAATTAGATAACTACAGCCATTCAGAGACTGGAAATTTTTACTCAAGAGGAGAAAAACAATATATTTAGAATGATTGTGACAATCCTCATCCCTACCTAGTAAACCTTAATTTGAAAGTCACCATCAACATTTCCATTTACCTGCTGTGGTTGCATGTCAAGAAATTCTGACAGAAGTCATTAAAATTGGCAGCCAGTTTATTAGTTTACAGGTTTTTAGGGATGAGGTGTTTATTCAATAAGATTGTTATGAGAAAGTTCTGTATAGAGGAGACTGTTCCGTCATCTAGGAAAGACTGCAAAAGCTACAGGCTGCACCAGGGCTGGAAAGGTCTTTATTACACTGCTGCTGTCTAGCCAAACTTGAAAACGAGACATATTTGCTCACAGGACTGGAGTTTATCATGCAGAAAAAGTAATTAAATTTGAATTCTGTCTGCCAAGTACCTTAAAATGAAGAGAAGTCAATGAATTTTGCTCCAAGGAGAATGAAGAAGGAAATGATTAGTTATAATTATGCTCAGTATCCAAAAGAAATGCTTCACACTCCTCAAATCTGTCACAAAGGGTGGAAAACAATAAACAAAGTTCATCCGATACGTCTTTTAATGTTTAAAATTTCTTGAATTCATGATTATTTATGGAAATTAGAGGGAAACAGATGCTACTGCACTATACCATTCTAAGGACTGATGGATGGACTGTTCACTGGACAAGGAATTGTTCAGGTGGTCACATCCAGAGGGTAATGGCAATGGCTCAGTGTCCAATAGACCACATGCAGCCTCAGCAAGCTTGCAGATGACACCAAGCTGTGTGGTGCGGTCAACATGCTGGAGGGAGGGGAGGCCATCCAGAGGGGCCTGAACAAGCTCAAAAAGTGGGCTTATGTGAACCTCCTGAGGTTTAACAAGGCCAAGTGCAAAGTCCTGCACTTGGGTCAAGGCAACCCCTAGTACCAAGACAGGTTGGGGGACGAATGGATTTGTAGCAGCCCTGTGGAGAAGGATTTGGGGGTACTGGTGGATGAGAAGCAGGACATGAGCAGGCAATGTGTGCTTGTGTCCCAGAAAACCAACTGTTTCCTGGGCTGCATCAAGAGAAGTATGGCCAGCAGGTTGAGGGAAGTGATTCTGCCTCTCTACTCTGCACTTCTGGCATTCCACCCGGATTACTGTTTCCAGTTCTGGAGTCCTCAGCACAGGAAAGTCATGGACCTGTTGGAGCAGGTCCAGAGGAGGGCCACAAAAATGATCAGAGGAGCTGAACACTTCTCCTTTGAAGACAGGCTGAGAGATTTAGGGTTGTTCAGCCTGGAGAAGAGAAGGTTCCAGGGAAACCTAAAATAATCAAGGTTGGAAAAGACCTTCAAGATCATCAAGTCCAACCATCTCCCCTACAACTAAAAGAAGAAGAAACAACAAACAACAAGAAGCTCAGAAAATGTCCTAAACCACTTCTAGTCGAAGGCTGAGAGACTGTACTGGGTGAGGTGAACTATTCATCTGAAATAGTATGGCCATTCATATATTCTAAGATGTCACAAATGGCATTTTTTGGAGGCCAGGATCCTTTTCGTCTTGGACAGTGTTAAGGTTCAGGGGAGAAGGGAAGAAGAGGAGAAGACAATTTTGAAGTTTCCTTAGCTGCAGACAGAGGTTAGCTGAGATATGTAACAGGAAGTTAAGTTCTTTCAAGGACCTGTTTGCTGGCTCTTAGGTTACCCTCCTGTACAGTCTGGCAACTCTCTGTTGCACACTTATGTTTGCTGAGTGTAACAGGTTAGATGACTTTTTTATTCTGCTAGATCACCTTCCATATGGCATGTAATTTGCCCTATGTCACATGTTCACAATTCATACTCTCTAAAGATATATTAATTTTTAATTTTATAAGGTGAGTTTTCTGTATGAAAATTGAAGTGTTTTCCCAGCCTTTCACAGGCACAGAACAGAAAATCTCTGTGTTGTTTGGAAATGATTGGCTGCAAATAAATTTTGGAAAAATGGTACGATTTGCAGATTGTTTTGTAAAAAGTCATAATTTGATGTTAGATGGGAATGCTAATGGTTTAGGAAAAAGTTTGTATCTACTCCATATTTTTTGTAATAGTATCTGACTTTTCAATAATCTTTATCCTTATACTTTCTCACTATGCTTCACTTTTTGTAGAATAAAGGAGATAGAGATTGACTGCAGGGCAACAATCAAAATTTATCCCTCTAGCTTCATCTTTCCTTGTAAAAAAAAGAGATAGGCAGGCAAACTGACCTGGTGGTACATTTTGTGAATGATGGTGCAGGGAAGAAGCTATTGTTATGGTCAACCCAGCAATATACAGAAGAAGAAATTCAGCCACAAGCAGAATGCCATTGAATAAAACTTTTATTTTCAAGCATGTAGAAGAAGTACAGGTATCCTAAGCAGGGAATCTTAGTATTTTTAATCACCCTGAGTAAAGGCACTGACAAAAAAATGCTTTCCTAATTGCTACTATCTGGTCAAAAATCAACCTATCAGAGTTTCTGGTGAAAGTTTTCTCTCATGATTCCAACATCTGTATATTAGTTATCTCTAAAAATCAGGCTTCCAAAAATTTTGCTGAGGGATAAAGCATAATTTAACCTGACTAGTAGAAACTCTTAATTAAAGTGTGTGTAGAATATTTAAGAAAGGAATCTCTGAAAGTAAATATGGTAAAAAATTCTAGTTAGGTCTTAATAATTATTCAGTCTGAAAAGAAAAAAAATACAAATTTCTACGTATCTTTCTTAATTATTAATTCCTTTATGTAGTTTGTAAAATTAATTTTTTTTCCAGTCTTAACTTACATCTCAAATATTTTATTAGGTATCTGCACTTTAGAATACTATTTTATTTGGAATTATTATGATTGATTTTGGAATTGTTACGAAGGGAGAAATGATAAGGGACATGTTCATTAAACTTCTATTCATTTTTCTGAGCCAAGATTCAAAAGAAGAGATAACCCAAGAAAATATTTTACTCTGGATTCTTTTTATTATCTTATGGCTGTAAACTGAACCAGAATTCACAGTGCGTGGTGTGATGGAACATTCACAAGTAGTTTATTTTCTCCAATTTAACTAATTTAGATGAAGCCTAAGAAATTAATTCCTCAGAGGTAACAGTTCATGTCATTTTTATTAAAAATATGCAAACTAGTGTGATTTTACCCAAGCAGCACAAGCACAATAAGTATTTTGTAGCTTTCATTTATTTAAAATTAATTTATATACAAAACAAGCAAAGATAATGCATTAGCTAAACTCAAAACTCTTCAAGCAAAGGCTTTTCTAGATGGTAACTCCCTGATCTCCCCCTCACCCTCTTTTCCCTCCACAGAGAATCATTTACCACCACCTGATTCTTATTTAAGCCACTGCATTGCCCGTGCCTCAGCTGAAGGTGCTTAGCTGGGCTCAACATGCATCATGGAACAAGCACTTCTTCTTCCTCCTGCAAACACAGAGGAAACATGTTCTTTCTTCAACTATTGGATTTTTCTCCATGGTATGTAATTTATCTTTAGATCTTTGATAACCTAGTAAACTTAATAAGCTTGCCCAAGAGCATATTCCTTCCACCCTGAGTATTCTTTTGGTTATTGTTGATTTTGGTTATTGTTGAGTTTCCATTATATTCCTGGAAAACAGGGTTTAATTCCTCAAGCACCTGGTCTTTTCAGCCTGCAATTCTGTCAATGGACAAAGTGTTAAAAGGTATAATGTATAAAGTGTATAGCAGGTTTTTTCTGAGCATAAAAGAATCAGTTCACGTCTCACTGTCTTGTTGTCTTCCTGGTTGGAAAAAAAAAAATAATCATTTTTTGATTTATGCATTTGGATGGTTTTACTGCTGACTTGTTTAAAAGCCTTGAAATTAGACACAGAGAAGCCTTCAGGATTGCAGAAAGGGATAATTTTCTGTGCTTTAAACAATGTGAAGCTTGTGGTCAAACTTGAGAGGTTAAAAGAATACTACATTAGAATGCATCTCATTTTGAGTGCTGTTGCCTGTTGGGTTGTGCTATTCTTTCAGACTCCCAATTTTCAGCTGAAAATTAAAGAAACTACATGGCTTATGAGAGAAAGGGAATAGCATTAGAACACTGTATTTGAAGAGACTTTTCTTAAAATTCTTGCAAAATAAAGCTAACTTTCTTTTGTGTTTCAAGTAGAGGAATATATTTGTGTTAGGTGTTGATTGAGGGGGTTTCTACAAGTGGTGCCCCTGCATCTAATGCATGCAGGTGTTTTGTATTAATTGATGGCACAGGTGCATTGAGGACAAAATATCAGTTAGGCACTAGTTTTCATGTGTACTATGTGTTATTTTTTGCACGCAAGTGGACATACCCATATGCTTTTCATATGTCAACTCTGGCCTTCATCATCTTATAAATATGTTTCACAATGTTGCTAAATTACATGCAATTGAAAAGAACAAAGTATTAAGGGCAATAATTTCATGCTTTGTGCAGTATAAACAAAAAAACCCAGAATTTTCCAGGCAAGGGAAGGGAGTGTGTCAAATTAATCCACAAAAGTCAGACAAAAGGTCTTTGCTTGGAAAAGAAATGCAGAGTGGTTTTAATTAACATTTTACTTCAGGTCATGCCATGTTCTTCAACTGGGACGTTAGTGTAAGAAAGACTTGTGTCTTCTTAATTGTTTTTACTCCTTTCAAGGGAGAGACTTGATCATTTTCCAGAGATGGTGAAAAGGGATTTTTTTTTTTTCAGTTATCTATAGTATGGGGGAGTTTGAATTTTGATTTTTCTCTCAATTCTAGATAAAAATGACAGGGGTCAGGCTCAAGCAAATTTAAGTGCCATTTTAAAACTCTTCACTCCTCTTTCAATTCAGCTCTCTTTTGTTTTCCTCAGAATATTTTTCCATTGCAAAACACTGGGAAAATATCCCTTGATGTTTTAATTACTACTTTTTCTTTTTTTTTCTTTTTTTTTTTTTTTTTTAAGATTCTGCATATCTATTTAATAGTTTGTCTGCAGCATTTTGCTGGAGTAGGAATCCTGAGTTGTCTTTCAGTGTATCTCTTAAAATAGTTTTGTCTTTAAAATTTGAGAGTTTGTCAACACATTGCTCTTTTCTCATTATAATAACTTTTTTTTTTTTTTAACAATAACATGTTTTCTTTCTGTTTGTGCATTGCAATGGGCCTCTTCTGTTTCTAACACCCTTGTTCTGGGCGGAATAAAGTTCTGAAGCAAACAGGAAGGTTTGCCAAGGAAACCTCCAAGAGCTCCATGGCAATTTCCCCTTTGGTTCCAGCTATAGCCCTCTTACAGCTGATACACTGGTTTCTCATTCTTTCTTCTATAGCTTTAGCTCATTCTGTGTGTGTCTGTATTTAAAGAAGAACCACAAAAGACCTGTAGGAACCTGAATTGTCTTCTATAAGCAATTTTGCAAACACTGTTAAGATGCCCAATGCAGCCAAGCAGTGAGCATTGTCATCCCTTTTTTTAAGTAGTAAGGCCTATGTTTATGGGAAAATAACATTTAAACAGCAAAATGTTGCATTACCTCAGTTATCCAGTCACATTTAGATCAACCTGGTCTTTAGCGATGTTCAAAATATATTAAAAGGTTAGTCATGCCTTCCTTAGTACTGACTTTTGCACTAATGGAATAATACTGATGTTACTAAAACATTATAGACTGTAGATTAGTGGCAGTGTGAGATTTTTTTAATACTACTTAGTTTGCCATCTCTGTGTTCATGACACTGCCCTTAAAAGGCCAGAAATTAATGAGAGCTGCCTTTGCTATCTATCTTTGCCACTCTGTATCAATCTTACTCTTCTTATGAGACATCCATCTTGCAGAGAAAATCTGTGTGTAGTCCTCTAATTGGACAGGATCATAACATTTGTATAAGGACATATAGGTAATTGTAAATCCATTATTGCCCAGCTTTTGGGTTAACCTCAGAGACAGTGAAGACTAGTTTAAGAAATTGTATTTGAGTTGCTAGGTACTTTACAAGAGGAAAAAAAATGTCCTTGGCATGCTGCAGCTGCCCAAGCAGTGGTGTGAGTCCAACTCCTTCCCGTAGTTAGGGGTTAAGGCCATCTTTTTCTTTTGAGATGTCGCCAGCATCTTTCTCAGGAATGCATGTGGCAGGGGAGATAATTGTTTTAGGCACATCATTCATCTCCAAAAATGGTGCCTTCTACTCATCCTTTGCAAACAATTTCAAATGCTTGATGAAAATTATGTTGGATCTTCTCAGGCAAAGGTCAGAGGAAACTTTTAAGACTGAAAGGTTTAGCCTAAATACAGGGCTTGCTATGAGATCCCAAAATAAGACAAAAGAAAATAATCTTAGTAGTCTTACACAACAGAATGTACCTTTGAATGCATTGGTTTGAGCTTTGTGTTAGACATAAAGTTTGCTAAATACTTTAACTTATTAACAATGGAAAGTGGAGGAGGTTTAGTTTTGCTAGAAAATATATCTACAAGAATATAAACAATGTTAGCTCTTGCAGCCTATTAAGTTCAGTTGTCAGAGCCTGACATAGTCTAATAGGCAAGTCATAATACTTGATATTTGCAGACTAGCATACTTACAGCAAACTATTTTGACTTTTAAAATACCATCTTGTCATGTCTGCATTATTCACGGTATTGAACAGGAATTGTCAGTGCCTACTTAATAGCTGTGAGCTCCCTGATGAAGTTTGCTGTCTTGCACATTTCCTTAGTCTATGTTTACTGTATTTGAACAGCAATGAGCAGAATACCTACCTTGTTGGTCTCTCAGCATTTGGGCATTTACAGGCATTTGGCATCTAGGTTGGATCCTACTTAGTTTTTGCCCTTCCACTATAGAATTCTGTACTAAATTTCAAATGAGACTCGGACAACAAATCAGTTTGTTGAAAGTATTTTATACCTTCTAGTGATTTGGAAACCCAGCATATAATTGGTGTCATGTATCCTAGTCTGAGGCAAGCATATTGAATTAATTCCAAGAATGCAGATGACCACTAACAATGTACAGTGTTACAGTTCAAAATCTCTACATATTTGCTTCCAGTCTGCATGCCCCTTCCAACCTGTCTCATGCCTCAGTAAGCTTGTTTGTCTGTGCTGGAGGAGATACGATTAGGGGTATGAAATTTTGGTGTTGTATGTGCTTTTCTAAATAGGCTGTGTGCATCTGAGTCATGTGTCTGTCTGTGTAAGAGAGCCTGTTAGGATCCCTTTAACTCCTCAGTTAAGAAGCACCTGAAGGGTCACAACTACTTTTATGTTTCTTAACTTAATGAGGCTGGAAAAGGGAGATGGAAGACAGAAGGATGTGGTTAACCACAGAGGTAAACAGTTGTATTGGAACTGCAGGGCCTCATCTGGAGAGGAGGCAGGAGCTGCTGCAGGGGGTGCATTTCTGGTGTTCTACCATAGCCTTGAGATCCAGTGGGAAGGGTGGCAGGCTGCAGGGGTTATGTTGCTGTAAAGAGGTCAGGAGAGGCTCATCACCAAGAATAAGCACTCAAAAGAGAGCTGAGGGGAGAGATGGCAAGCATAGCTTGACCCAATCAAATAGCAATCCCAGCACTGTGAGAGCTTTGCCCTGCAGGGAAGCTAATCCCTGGAGATGCTGGCATTGCATAAAAACACTTTGAATCCGAATCTGCACAGTTGTAATTGAAGCAGCCTTTTGTTGTAATGAAAAGAAAGCTGCAGAAGGGATGGGTAAATGATGAATCCTTTCCTTTTATTTAGAGCCCACCATTGGCTTGCTAGTGTTACAGAAAGAACATTCTGCACTCAGAAGTTAATTTGAAATTCAGTCAAACATTGCAGTAAATGATGTAACTCATTGCTGGGAGCTTCTCCAGACTGTTACTGGTTTTTATGAGTAAGGCATGTTTCACAGTGCAACTTTTAAATTAATTTTTATTTTTTTAAAGATAGATTCTACATTTGTTTTCTTCTCAAATATTTTGTACTAAGGCTTTTGCTGAAAGACCTCCTAAAAAAATTATTTGGTTACTTAATATGACTAAATAATGAATTTGGATCTTTTTGACATGTAATAGTTTTCCACATTCATTAAAACCACAGCCTTCAGCTTTAATAATAGTTTCCAGACTCTTTAGAAATAAAGAAATGCTGGACTCTTCCATTTGACGCATGATTATATCCTTAATTGTGAGCTGTAACCCTCCCAAGTCTTTCTGGTCTTCTGCTTTTATCATTCTTAATTCTTTTTGGTCTCAAGTTTTATGACACAGTAAATTAGCTAGAGTACACAACTGAACTTTGACCTTATGAAGGAATTCAGTCAGATTTTTTTACGAAGATACTTAGGATCACTTGTGGCTTTTGAAAACAATTAGGAAACTATATGGTTATTTTTTCCTTCAAGTTACATACAGACATTTGTATGCATATGCTTGTTGCTCTGTGTTTAAGAAATGTGCTCACTAGTTTTATGGGACAAAAGGTTAGCAGCGTTAGAAACACTTCAGAAAATCTGTTTCAAATTTCCCTTCTGTTGCTGCAGTTTTCTACGATAACACATAGAGGTTTTGTGCTGAACCAAACCACAGGTTGAGCTAACTGAAATCTAAGGACAGATTTAACTGCTTCTTCTCTCTACCAGCTACTTCAGCATGTCCAGCTTAACCAAAAGGACTGTTCTCTCCAGAAGGGTTCTCCATAGCCTATTTGACTTCTCAGGAGAACTTTTGCTGGGGGGCTGGCATGCAGAATCAGTCTTCAGGTTCTAGCTGTTATTGAATGCTGTGTGCATACAAAGAGTAGTCAAGCCTTAAGTCATTCCTGGTCATATTTTGTTTGTGTACAAGCTGGTCCCAGTTGCCAAACTTACATAAATGAACTCCTGCAAGAGCCCTGTCTGTCTTATCCAGTCTTCCAGCTTCAGGGATTTTCCAGAGCTTTGCTGATTTGCTGATCCTTTTCAGCTTCCTATATCTCCTGAAGACACAGTGGGGCTACAGCAAGCAAATGTGGAGATAGGAAGCTAGAGACAGGAGCCATATTGTGAAGATACAGTATTTTGTAGTGTATCAGGGATCTGCATCAATGTAGATCCTCTTGAGCACGACAGAATACAGAATACCTAAACATGATATGGTATTTCCTTCTCTAAGCTTCCTAAACCCAAGACTCCCATGACAATTACAGAAATATTTGCAGTGGGGAGGACTTTCAGGAATGTCTTTATCTTCAATTTCTGTTTGTGTTTCAGTTTTAATATCCAAGATGCTCTTACCAGAAAAGATGTACTTGGTTTGATTTGGTTTGGGGTATTTTTTGTTTGTTTGGTTTTGTGTTGGGTTTTTTGTTTGTTTGTTCGGTGTTTGTTTGTTTTTTTAATAATCTGGTGAGAATTTTTCAAAATCCACCCAAAACCTTATTAGAGGTCTCAAATGCAGAAAGTTAGGCTGATCCAAAAAAGTCTGTAATCATAAATATATAACCATGCAAAAGATTAAAATGTTGGCTATCACTTGCAAGGAAGCCTTGTTTTCATTGCAATGTCATGTAATTTTTACAGTATTTGTGCTACTGCTGGACTAGATTGGATCAGATTCAAGGGTGGGATCCTTGCTGCTGGCTAATAACTGTGGCTGGTGACACCTAGGAAGACTTTATTGGAAAAGTGAATACTGAGTATTTTCACTATAGATGTCTCCTGGTAGTGTGAGAATGTAGCACCTGTATGTGTCTTTACAAATGTCTGTGCCTGAGTTCATAGGCTGTTCCTTCTGTCTGAAAAGGTCTGGTTTCAATTAATACTATTTTGTTGCAGTTGTTGTTACAAAAAGGGACTTTTCATGCTGGGCAAGAACAGCAAGAGTAGACTATGCATGACTGGACAGGTATCCCTGCTCTGATAAGTTTGGTCACATCTTGACTAGAATAGTGTGCCAGGTTTGAGGTTTTGCACCTCAGATAGAAGTTGTCCCATTGGAGGTGTTCCAGAAGAGGGCAACAGAAATTATCATAAATCTGGCAGCTGAACTACCAAAAGAAAGTCGAAGGAGTTGTAACTGCTTAGACTGGAGAACACTGGGATAGGCAATGTAGTAATTGTCTATTAAAAGGCTGCTGCAATGACACAGTGACTTTTTCACGCTCGTTTGGGGTAAGAAGACAGTCCTATGGGCTGAAAGTGCAGAAAAGAAGACTTGGATTAGACTTTAGGAAACCTAACAGGATGGTGCATCAATGGAGTAGACAGTACTTCAGACTGTCTGTCATGGGAGACATTTGAGAACAGATTAAGCAACTGCTTGTCAGGAATGATGTAGGTATAATGGATGTTGCCTCGTGGCAAACAGTCCAGATGACTTTTTAGAGGCCTTTTTCAATACTATGATTTCTCTGAAGACCAAGTTTTATTAGGTGGTAGGTAGTCTTCCAGTGTGACAGTGACTGAACACTGGCCCTTATTGTTTGCCTGTTTGGTGTGGTTTAGATCAGAGTTTTCCAGTAAATGCAGCTGCATATTGACCAGAAGCTGGCATTGCCTCCTCTCTGGCTTGCCAGTGAGATGCTGCTGACCAGAGGGAACAGGAGATCCTCCAGTTCCCTGCTTGTGTGCTGCCACGACACTACAGGCTTCAAAGAGAAAGGAAGCTTGAACTCTGTGTTCAGATATGAAATGCTGATGTCTAATAAAAACTGGAACCGCACTTCACAGAGTCTAAACTCTTCCATTGCAAGTAGTGGTTATCAAACCATCAGTTTGATGCTTGCCCAGTTAATATATGCCTACTTTAGCTTATCTGACTTTAAATCTTTTCAGAGAACATTGCGCCTCTCTCAACCTTTTTAGTATTAGTGCTTTTTTGCTTCCCAAATAAGGAAGCTTTCACCACAGTGTGTGCCTGCCAAACTTCAGCTTTTTGGAGCTGCAAATGTGAAGCAGGATGCTATCTGTTTTTATGAGGTCTTTCTGTTATTTCTATAATCCTTAGCCAGCCAAGATCCCCTCATTTTTCCTCCTGTTTTAATCCTGCTGTGTAAACAAAAGGCAGACATAGTCTTGGTTCCAACACAGCTAAAAATCAAAACAACTCATTGTATAAATGCAACTTATAGATGGACTTACTTTGCAGAAATTTGTGTCCTCTACTTTTTGAGGAACGCCTGAATAAATGTTACTTTCTCAAATACATTTTTTATTTGTTCTAAAGGGAAGCCCAGAAGCCTTACTTACGATTAGGATTTCTTTATGCCAGATGTTGAGCAGTGCCTATGCTAAAGAATTTGTTTACTTTAAACATGGATGAAGAATAGTCTAGGAAACATAAAGGTTGATAGTTAAATGAATATGGTTATATACATAATTACTTATTTGAAAAGGAGTGAAGTAATATTTGTACAAACTTCAAGATTAAAAAAATAAAAATATGTTAAGAGATCTTGATGTTGCTAAAACTCTGACTTGTTGGTTGTGGCCTGCCCTAGTTATAAGACGCATCCCAGCATGAGTTCCTACCAAGTGAGTGAGCACATAGGCTGTTGTAAATCTCTTATTTTTCAAGTGAAAACCTCTGTGTGCTATTCTAAAGGCTGATGCTTTTCCTAATTTATCAGCCTCCTTAAATGTTGGGCTTCTAAAAATGTTTAATCACTCTATGGTGCAAATCACAAAATATTTAATTTCCTTAAGATTATCTTTCATACATAAAAAATTCTTGATCCTTTCTCAGACCCTGTAGTGTTGCAGATCCTTGGACGAAAGTCTGACCAAGTCAGAAGTAAAATTTCCTTTAACGTCTTGGGAGATTTTGTTCCATCAGTATGAGGAAATTATTTTTATGTCTTGGTTAGGCATTGATAGTGTACTGCTTTGGTTTCCCATTTCTTCAGTGAATTTAAAGTAACATATCCTTATATGGCTATTTAATATGTTAGAAGGGCAATGCTGGGTTTGTTTTGCTTTAATCTACAAGTGACATTCATACTTAAAAACTTAGATACTGCAAAGCACCTTGTTACCATACATTTTTAAATAAATAGTAGGCAGTGTCTCATAAAACTGAACCACATGGGTTGTATGAAAAATGTAAAGTGGTATAGTACTTGAAATAGCATTCTGAAAAAAAAGTCATAAAAGTAATTGAAAATAAATGAGGTTGAGGAAATTGAGGCAAATACAATTTTAAGATAAACAGTATCTTCAGTATTTCAAATCAAGCCAGCTAGGGCCCCACATGAATAGTGAAAATAAGCATAGAATCTTTCAAAATTATCAAAAATCAATGGACATAATCAACATGTGAAAGACTTGGAAACAGTGTTTGTCAGTGATCAGCAAATCCATTCAGTACTTTGTCTTTTGATGAGCTTCCAGAAGCTGCACAATTTCAGTAGTCCCCAAAATGTTAGGGACAAATATTTTCATTGCATTTGTTTTCTGCTTTTCAGTAAGACTTTTAAATGGGTAACAGTTCAGACTTAAGTACATTTATTTGCTAACCTTACTTCTTAAAGGCAAAGAAACTAATCTTTGGCTGAAGTAAAGCATAATTTATTTGTAATAATATTAATGCCAGCAAAGGATTTAAAAATTAATGGATGTTAAAATGTCTGAGATATATAAAAATAGTTTTAAAATGTTGTCAAATAAAAATGGCAGACTGAGGTCCATAAAAAGAACAAAAACTAGTTTGGAGATAGTTTGCTACCAAAGTACTTGCATTCAGAAATCAGCAGATAATACACAAGTTCAACCTTAACCAACCAAACAAACACTATAAATGGAAAAGTAGCTGGCTAGATTAAGCCAGTGACTAAATCGTTAGTAAAAGAACTTGGCTTTTAAGAGCTGGACTAATTGCATCCATTCATTGAGCAGAATGGAACCTGACTGTGAAAATGTGAAGATTGGCAAAAATCAGGACAAAACGAATCCAAAATATCAATAAACCTATTAAGAGCCATGTGAGAAATCAATCAATAGGGCAGGCAGTAGGGCACAGCTGCTGAACAGTCCACTTTAGTACCATCAATAGCCCACTGGGAAAACTCAGCCTGTTGGTTTGGGAGTGTGAAAGAGAAAGATTAACTACAAGAGGGAAGAAAAATTAAGTAAATTGTAAATTCTTTGGGTTTAGGGGAAAGGATAATACTTGCAAGAATTTATTTTCAATTTCAGAGAAGTATCTGGTGCTAATTTAAGAGATGTTTATCGTCTGCACCAAAATTGAGATGGGAATCATGGCAATCTTAAGGTAGACTATTCAGAAGTCAAATGGCTGAGTCCTGGTCCTCTTCAGTTGCAGTGGCAAAATTCAAAAAAACTGCAGTCAGAGAAGAAACAAATAAATGCTCAGCTCTGCAGAGCTTCTTACCCCTTTTAGAAAACTGAATTGTTATGCAGCAGCATTGTCTGTTTCTTTGTTAAAGCCCTCTTAGCAAATTCCAAGGGGTCAGAATGAAGATTTGTGAATTTATTTTAAAACCTTTGCAGAAATATTTGTGGAGGTAAACGCAGTGATGGAAGTGGGGGGTACTTGTCAAATAGCATTAAAGTTGGTAAGAAATGGACTTTTTAAACACAGTGTGATTCAAATTTGCCTCTTATCTGTACGGTTTCTAGGCTTTACTACAGAAGTGTCCTCCTTGTAGCTCCGTGGGGGCACAATGTAAGCCTTCCCCCAACCTGTGAGCAGCTACATCTTAGGGAATGCTTATGGTTATTCTGTGTTTGCAATGGTGCAGCTCACCACTGCCTCTCCTCCCTGCAAGTGAGATTTGAAAGCCACAGATGAGCTTGAATATATGTGGGTTGCATCTCATAAAGATCTTTGTATATTATTGTGTCCCCACAGATGTCACAGAACAGTCATGTGAAGTGAATGACAAAGCTGTAAATCGCTATTTCACAGGGACTTTTCTGCAGTGCTGTCCTGGTTTGAGCCAGGATGAAGCCAATTTTTCTTTTTACTGACTTTTTTTCCTTCAGTAAGCTTTCTTGTAACTAGCAACAGTGTGTTCTGCTGGGCTGATAAGACAGTGGAATGTTTTTCTAACTACTGAGGCTTCAAGGCCACACCTGCACTCTGCCGGCTCAGACACTGTGGGGAGATCTGTGACCCCCCCGTAGGAGGCTGAGTTAGACAGACAGCAAAATTGGCCAAAGATATTCCATTCCATATATCTACGTAAGCTCAAAGGAAGGTCAGAGATCACAGAAGACAACTTCCTTCCTTCTTCTTCTTCCCTTCTCTTCCGTCCTTGGCCGGTGTCCAGGGAGGACTCTGTTCATCCATCACCGTCGATCCTCAGGCTTGATCTCTCGTGACCCCCATAACTCTCTGCTCTTTTCCAGCAGCAGCTCCGGGATTCCTCGGGACTCTTCCCAGTTCAGGGAAGTGCTGTGGGAGTTGCTGGGGTGGGGGGAAGCGAGAGGTTTTTTGCCCATTCCTGAATATATTTGTATATAATTGTATATATTTTCTTGTATCATTCATTAGTGTTTTAATTAAAGCTGTGTAGTTTAGTTTTCAATCCAGCCAAGTCTCTCTCTTTTTCTCTCTCTCCTTCCCTACGTGGGTTGGAGGGAGGGGGGATCGAGAGCATTGTTGTCGGACCTGAGTCAAACTGTGACAAGTGCATAATTTTATTCAAGTAGCAGTGGTTTGAAGAAGTCCTTAACTTGATGACTGCCATAGGCTCTGGCTTTCCGGGATATCACTTTCTCTGTTGCGAGTTACAGTGATGCTGGAGCTATGGCATTACTTTTCCAAGATGCAAAGCTCTCCCTGTGCAAACTGTAGATTTAGGAGTACCTGTCACACATCCTTTGAAGTGAGGTGATCTTTGCTCTGTCATCAGTTATAAATGCTGCTTATTTTAATTTTGCACCTCCCCTGCTTTCTCCCATGCCCTTCAACTACAACTGTTCATTGTGTCTCAGATACCCTTGGTATATAGCCTAGCATGTGGTGCCTAGATCTGGGACATTGGATTTTGACCTGACATAGCTCTGCTGTCATCTTGGCAAAAATCCTGTGGTTACCAATTTGGGTAGAGTAACTTTGCTATAGTAAAATTTAAAATTTGCTTTTATTGGTGACCTTTTCCCACTATTTCTGAAGAAATACTTGGGACAGACCTATTTGCATTGTCTCTGCAATGTGCCAGTTGCTCAAAGTGTGCTCTGCTCCTGCCTTTGCATTATTCTAACCTGAAACTAACCTGACCTTCATGAATTATATGCTTAATGCTGCATGAAAGCGAAACAGCAGCACTATCATCATCATCAAAGTTCTACCTTCCGGGTCACTAGTTGATTCCTAGATGCAGGGTTTTTCTTTTTTCCTATTACCTTTAAACTCCAACATAATAATTCTTGTTATTTGACTACAGTGTGTAACCCTCTGTATTGTTACGTTTTTAGCCTGAGTTAATGTTTGTGTTTGGTTTCTTCTCCAGCACTTGGATGTGTGTCTCATACTCCTATTGCTCCTCAGCAATGGTACTTCAGTGGAGGGAGGTATGTTTTCCCAGTACTACATATGAATTTTCTGCTGCCTTTCTGGCTGACACCCGGCTGTGACCCTTTCTGCTGGCTTTGAGTGTCCTTCCCTTACAAGTCAGCAAAGGACAAAGAGTATTTCCCACTCTCTCAATCCTATACCTGCATGTGTTTTACTAGTCATGATTCAGTTTTAAGTCTTTTATTGACTCTGAGCAGCACTACATACTACATGTTTAATTTATTCTGTATTTTGCCTTTAATATTAGGTTTTTATTCCTATATGAGTGGCACTTGGCATAATCTGGCAGTGTGTTCTGTTTTTTAACCACAGAAAGATTTATCATATTGGACAACTAGGTTTTTATTGTCCCTTTGCTTACTGTTTCTTGTCTCCTGTAGGAAAAATCCCCAAGTTCTTTGGCTTCTCTTTTATTTCCCAATATTTAAAAGCTTCTTATTGCAAATATAGTTTTACAGAATTATTAATTTTTATTTTTTAAATTCTACTGTATGCATTGTCATGTTAAATCCTGAATTGTAACAGAAGTTTCCAAACTTTTAGAAACAGCATCTAGAGGGAAAAGTTCTCACGTTACTTCACAGTTCAGTTTTTACCAAAATTTATTTTACTTCACCAAACATGAAATAGAGTTTGTTTAAAAGTGAAGAAATTCCAAGATCTATTAATATCTCAACAAGGCACTCTGAAAATTATGTCATCAGAAATAGTTTGTTAAAAAAACTTATTAATATTTTTTAAAACTTTAAGCCAAATACAACTTACTCACCAAATACGATTTGAAATTTTCTGGTAGCTCTTGCTTTTAACCAACAGAAGAAAGACATGCAGCCATATTGGTTTTTTAGCTTGTATCTTAGTTTATATTGTTGAGATATATATATATATCTTTTTTTTTTTCATTCAAGGTATTTACTTTGGTAGTAAGATGTCAACAGATGACCAGTCTAGAGTTATGAACACATCTGAGTACAAATCACTCTGGCCCTTCAGATAATATTCCAGCTATGTTTTTGTGTCAGTGCTTGCAGCTTTAAAGAAAATGTGTTTAATTGGATATCTCTGGGTTCTTTAGTTTTAAATTACTTTGTATTTCTGTCACTATTAGTGCAGAATTTACTTTTCTAGGATAGCTTTTATGTAGAGAAAAGTAGTGTCTCTGTCTTGTTTTGTCTTTTGAATTTGGTTTCCAGGGTTCTCTGCTGTGATAAGGTTTTGTTTCCCACAACTTGGAAACCGTAAGTCCCACAGGACTTTATAGCAACATCAGTAAAAGCATGAACCCAGTTTCTCATTACTAGTGTACTACAGTGTGATCTATGCATCTTGGCTCCCTCAAACCAATTTGTTATTGAATCAACAGTAATTTTTAAACTTCCTCTCACTTCACCATTTTCCTGAGGCTGCCTAGACTTAGGTGTGGCTCTAACGTTAACAGTACAAGCAAGACCAACTCAAAGTTAAAGTGTTTTTGTGCTGACAGGACACCCAACATGTCAAATGGCAGCTTTGGCTACCTCCGATATATGGCCTGCTGGTGAAAGCTGCTAAACATAGTTGGGCTTATCACAGTCCTAGTGGAGGGGAGCGTGGCTTTCCTGTGACACTTCAGATGTGCCATTCGTCACTTTCTTTTACAGGGATTGAACAGGCATT
>NW_009952533.1:9457295-9471126 GCF_000747805.2 Chaetura pelagica | reverse complement strand
GAAAGAGGCAAAACAGGACTGTGATAACATGGGCAATTTATGGAATTATTTTGCGTGAAGCTGGACAGCTCTAGCACAGCGTGTCACTGTGACCTGTTCTCACTTGGTGGAGTCAAAATTAACCTTGAAACAGAAGGTCCTGTTACACGTTAAAAAGAAAAACAAAATCAAACTTGGGGAGAACCAGAAGCCTTGAAAGATGATAATTATCTCCATTTCCTATTTAAATCAAAAAGGAGTTTGAAGGCAATTAAGATTGTAACAGAGTCAGTGCCCTGTGGGTGATACAGACTCTGAATATCAAACCAAAAGCATAACTGACACACAGAACTTTTTTTTTTTTTTTTTTTATAGCATTAGGAGTCGTGGATACATAAAGAGTCAGTTTTACATCTTTGTTCTAGTTCATCCTGTGCCAAATTTGCACTTTCTAAAGCCACAGCCAGTGTAAATGGCAATGGCTGCTGTTTCCTGGGGCACATGCTGAGGCCCTGCAAGGGTCAGTGAACACCCAGCCTGAGTGGTTCAGATGCAAATGCCACTTACCAAGAGTGCTCTGTAAATTGGTTTAGGGCAGCATTCCAGTTTTGTAGGGCAGTCCAGTAAGTGCAGGCTTGTGACCGTGGTTTCACCAATAGGTTTGAACAAAACTTGTGCAGGTCAGACATGACCTCCTTCAATTTTAATCACGATTCTCAATGACAAGGGAAAATTATCCCTTGATAAGGGTAATTCCAGCTTTTCCTTGGTTCATAAGCAGCACAAGGGCAACCTAGCTGAAAAGCAGAAACAGGCATGTTTGAACACTCATTCACTGAAAGCAACACATCTCACAGCAACTACTATTTGCAAGAAATTGACTACATGTATTATTGCGGCACTTTGATACATCTCTGCTAGAATCCAGACACTTGAATAAACTTTTCATTTTTTATTACTGTTTTTTTATGTGATAAACTGAAATTTTAATGGAGTTTGTACTTTAGGGGAAAAAATATGGAAAAAGCTCTCTTTATTACAGCCATGTCCTTCAAAGAGAATCCATGCTTCCCAGGAGGAGACTATAGATTTACATAGAAGAAAAGAGAAATTCAGAGGATTAGTCTATCTAAATTTGACATGAGTCTGTTCAGCTTCTCAGCAGAGAGGAACTACTGTGAGGAGGTGAATGCCCTCTCCTGGGAAAGGGACTTGGCTGCCTCTCATGCAGGGACTGGCTCCTCCTTAGCCACAGGAGAGATCCTGGTGCCAGCTGCAGAGGTCACTGCTCATTTGCCCTCTGGCTTGAAATGGAAAAAAGAAAACTAAGCCAGAGAGGAAGGAAAAAAAAATATGCAAAGGAGAGGAGGCAGTGTAAGGCCAAAGGCAAGAATGTGGTTTTTCTAAGGGTATGCTGGAGAGGAAATGGCTTGAAAGGGAAAGAAATCTGACAGATGAGGAAATGGACTGAATGTCCTCAGGCGGGATAAATGGTTGACAAGTCAACGTTATACAGGAAGAGATCCGAAGGGGCAGAGAGCAGGGAAAGGGAGAGAACACAAGAGCAGTGGAAATCTTGTTCTTTGATTATTGACTTATTGTGTCACAATGTAAACAGCATTGCAAGAGAGGGGCTATAATATTGATTATGGGTCTTTCAGTATGCTGTGGCATCCTTAGGCTGTTCTAGCCCTGGTAAGAGAAGCTACATTGAAATCAAGTTGCAAAAATGTTTGTTGCTTATTGGAAAAAAAAAAAAGAGGCGTCTAAATGCATGTTTAGTACTTAATGAATCTTAAGAAATTGTTGTTGAGCCAATAAGATTGTGGAATTCTGTGTGCTCTTGGAAAGCCTTTTAATATAGGTTCTAGCGCCTCGCTTTGAGACTGGAGGAAAAATGGATTGCTCTGAGGGAGCAAAGAAGTGGATTAGAAAGAAATAGGAAAGGAGTGATAGTAGCAAGTAGAGAGAGATGGGCAGATGAATATTTGGGTGCTTGGAGGACTTGACCCAACACCATTATTCAGTTCTGTCATACTGGATCAGTCTTTGTCATCTTTACTCTGAAAAGAAAGAAAAAAACCTAGCTTACTGTTACTGTCTGTCCATCTCCAGCCCCTGAAGCCTTTTGGGTAGGCAAGTTCTGTAAGCATCAGGTCTGTGAACAAACTAAGATTATTAATATGGGCTGGATATCTACTTTGGGATGAGTTGGACTGTGTGAAGCAATGCCTGTTCCTTCTATTGACTCCAAAAGGAATCAAGGTGACCTGCTCAGACGTGAGCGTCTTACACAGTAGATACCTCAAGGTATGCTGATATATCCCAAGACCTATCTATAACATATTTGACTGTGCTGACATGTTCCAGCATGCAGCCAAACCACTACGTATGATTAGCAGTATCCACAGGTACCTGATATAAGTGCATGTGTATAATCGGGAAGGTCTAGGGAAGAAAAGGACGGGTATGGGGGGAACATCCATGCTTTTTAGTCAGTCTTTGCTGACTGTTCTTAAATTAACTTCGTGTGGCATAAAAATTGAAAATTAACAACTTCTAGCTAGCATCCAGGAACTACATTTCTCTGAAATTAAACCTATACATTTCAGGTCTACGTGGAGTGCTTCTGAGAGGTTTATTCTGGGGGTTTTTTTTGTCTCTGCTTCCACCTTTTCCTGAGTGCGGAAAGACTTTAAGCAGGTAACAGTTTTTAAAAAAAAGTTATGTGGCAGGACTGAGCAAGAGAGAAAAATTGCTGGGTTTGGGATATGCCATGGTATCATGAAAGCAAAGAAACTGAGGGGAAAGAGCTTTTGTCAGACTAATTTCAGTAATAGAAATACTGATTGGTGATTGTTTTTTCTGTCTTCTTATAATTCTGTCACTTCTGCCAGTGTGCCTATGCTGTGAATCAGGCCAGGGAACAGAATTCATTTTAAAGGAAGATTTATGGGGTAGTGGAACTAGGAAAATGTTACTATATTGCTATTCAGACATTCTAGCTCTCCAAACTGGCTCACAAGATGGCCACCCAAATAGCTGTGCAATAGTAATTGGTGGTTTTGGGAGATAGCTGGGAGAGGAGAAAGTGGGATGGACAGGATAAAAGCCTCTTCAGCTGATATTGCTGGCCAGAGAATGTCTTGTTAAACTCAACTTCAACTCAAATGCATTTCTTCAGAGGCATGAGTGTCTTAAAAAGTACTTAAAAGAGCCCCATCTGGTTTCCAGGTATTCTCCTTGCCCCTAGACTGCATGTTTGCATAGCCACATGTTAAGCAGATGCAAACTGATTTTAAAATGATCTTTCTGTAAAAGTGAAATTAACTGAGTTCAAGTCAATGGAGAAAAATAGGAACTTACTTGTGCCAGACCTCACACAGACACATCTGTACTAGAGACAGCTAAAAATTAATAAGCTGAACTCTACCTACCACATCTGTTGCTCAGCCTGGAGGGTCATGTATGGACTATGAATGTACCCAGAGGGACAGAGAGGGAAGAACTACAGAACAAGTAGTAGAAATTGAAGTTTCCTATCCTATAGAAATGTTTGCAAATAGCTTGTTCAATCCTTGCTATGCAAGTATCCTAAAGATGATCTTTGAGAGAGCTCTGAAGATAAGAGGTAAAGTACAACATATCTGAGACAGGAGATGAACAGGAACACAGTTTCTTTCCCCTTTGGTGTAGGTGAAAGCTAGTGGGTAGTGGTTCTGCTCCTGTGCTCTGGCTTACGTTAATGATTAGGAAACATTTGAAATATAATAAAATTTATGCATGGAGTGCCCTTTGGATTAAAAAAAAAAAAAAGCTAAAAACATGCAAAGGATTGAAACTTACATAGTTCTCCAAATCTACAGCTGCAGATTTATCTGAACATCAGCTGTGATGTGTTGTTTACTTAGTGCATTTTATTGCTAACTAACTCTTGCATGGTGAAAAAAAGAAAATGACCTTCATAAACTGAGACCATTGTCATCCCTGTAAATGGACAAGTATTAGCCATGTGAATGGGTGGGAATGTATCTTGTATGGTGAGCTGCTTGGTAATCGTAAAGCCTCGATCTCTGCAGGATGTAGGAAAGGAAGGCATTCTTTCTAAGTAGGAAGTAAGTGCTTTGCATAGCTTTAGTATCTTGACAATAAAAGATGCCATTTGCTGTTTACTGTCCCTAAGACTCATTATGTGATCTCAAGAAATCAGCAGTTTTTGTCCTGCTTCAGTTTGTTTCTGTCTTGTGAAGAAGTCTATTGATTTCACCTAATTACAAAAAAGAAGTTGATTCTGAAAACTTTATTCTGTTTCTCAAGCTGGAATAGACTCTGAAAATGAGTAAGCATGCTGGACATTTCTACAGGGGCTCGAAACCCACAAAGCTCTGAGCTGTCATTGTGAATACATAGCTGAAATGCAGAACGTGAAACATATTTTGCTCTCCAGCCTTCTTAGAGTTGTTGTTCTTGGACATTCTCAACTGGCTATACCTGCACAGGTCCAGACTGAATTTGTTCCTTATATTTTTTGATCAAGATAACATAAGAATGTGAGTTCTAGTTGCTGTTTTTATAAATAGAGTTATAATGAACTTAAAACTCCTAAAGTACTTAAGTGGGAGGTAACAAGACTGCTTCCTAGTGCAGAGGAAGAAGCTCTGCCTGTACTTGGAGGTAACCAAAAGGATTTGGTTATCCCAGTATTGAGCCCTAAGAAATAGTTCCTAGTGCATGATGAGATTACATGAACTTGTAGCAAGGTCATGTCTACGTGCAAAACACTGTTTCTAGAGATGGGAGCAGGAACAAAATACACAAGGTTTTTCTTCTGAAATGTTTGTGAACTTTAGAAGTAACACACTGGTGACTTTTTAATACACCCCTACTGCCTTTTTCCATGACTTGAACAAATTTGATTTGCTAGCAGCTGAACCTAGATTCTGATCCCTGTTCATAATTTCCTGATTAACAAAACCAACCATGCCAAAGTATCTCCATGCAACATAGTTTAAATACTCAAAACCAGAAACTGAGTACAAGTGTCCACAAAAATTCTTGAGGATTCTCTATCAGTATCTTTCCCTCAGGTATCAATTCAGCATTAGATTGAGGATGGATTTTAAAATGTTGCATTATATCTTCTGTGGGCTTTGTGTGTGTTTTTGTTTGGTGGTTTGCTTTGGTTTTGCTGTGATTTCCCCCACCTTTGCCCTGTGTTAGATGGATGGTTGACAAATGTGTGAGATGGGATAATCTTCACTTTGCTCTCTGTCTCCTTAGAAGAAATCAATAGTATCTCTCCAGAGCTTATCAACTGTTCTTTTTTTTTTTTTTGAGATGTGTCTTTGCCTAAGTCAGAAGATACCTGGCAAAATGTGTAAAATTTTTGGAGAGTAAAATCCTGTAAAGATGTTCTTCAAAGTTTTCTGGATTTTCATATTCTTGTGCAGTTTCTACTACTCTATAATGGGCATTGTATTGATTAACTCATGCTTGAGGTGGTTATTTTTAGAAAAAAAAATAATAAACAAAAACAATCTTCTGTATTCTCATGAAGGGTTTGTTTTGGAAGGGAACTGGGAGGACGACTGAGTTTCATGCCAACACTTGTATTCTGACAGTATGAATGGAATGGTAGAACTTGCTCTAGAGACCTGTGTCACAATTTGACTCAGGATCAGCAATTAAACTGGTGACATTGCTTTTGATCCCCTCCCACCCAGGTAGGGAAAAAAAAGAAATAATTAGGAGAGAGACTTTCTGGATTGAAAACTAAACTAGACAGCTTTGATTAAACACTAATGATAAAAGAAAATATGTACGATTTTATACAATTGTGTTCAGGAATGTGCAAAACCCTATTGCCTCCCCTCGCCCCCAGCAACTCCCACAGCATCTCTTGAGCAGGAAGCAGTTCTGAAATGTCCTGAAGCTGCTGGAGGGAGTGGCAGAGCAGGCAGGAGCTGAGGGGAGAGTTGTGAGGGTCAGGAATGCACAGGCCTGGGGGTCACTGGTGATGGAGAGATGGAGTCCTCCCCAGATGCCTCGTGAACAGAAGAGAATGGAAGAAGCAGCAGGAAGGGGCTTGATTTCCATAATCTGACTTTATACCGAGAGCTAAGTAGATATTATGGGATGGAATACTCTCTTTTCACTGAAGGAAAAAAAAAAAAATCAGTAGAAAGAATATTGGTTTCTTCCTGGCTTAAACCAGGGCAGCTTGGTACAAAACCAGAAGATGATTTTGACAGAATTGCATAGTCATGTTCAATACTTATGTGAAGGCTTTTTAGGTTTTCTCTTGTATAGTAGTTGGAACGGAGTGCACCCTGCTATGAATAGTCCTGTTAGATCTTATAAACATCTCCAGAGAGGAAAGCAATGAAGAAACAATTGTCTGACAGAGCTGTCTTATCTTTATCCACTTCATACTGGCAAAGAATAATTTCCATGGAAGAATCTCTTTTTAAAACAATAACAAAAAAAACCAAAACAAACCACCAGAAAAACCCCAACAAACCAAAAAAACCCCCAAAACATTGCTGTGAATTCACTGCAGCTCACTTTGAACTTAGAAAAAAAAGAAAATGCAAATCCTGAAGTCTTAATGAAATATTTGAAGTATTTACCTAACTAAAAGTTGTGAGCTCAATCTTTTTGCTTCACAAGGACACTCCCTTGCTTAAAGCTAGGCACTGGGCTTTAAGTATTCTTGCCAGGTTGTGTCTCCAGTGAGCCATGCTCCAGTTGCTGTCTCTTATGGGTGTGTGTAACCCAGTAACATTCTTTTTCCTTTAGCAGAATACTTATAAGAGCCAAATGAACTGGTTTTAACCCCTGCCCATTAAAAAAAAGCTTCAAGGTAGAATGTTATTTTGATTATTTTTTATTTTTATTTTTTGGAGGTAAGGTAGCATCATCTTTTATCTGACCTGGCTAGACATGAACATCAAAGCTCTATCAAAATAAGGAATGTGATACTCAGATTATGAGATAGTCAGATACTAAGAGAATGCTTGCAATAAACCGAACTGTTCAGCTCAGTCTCTCCATCATATTGATACAATCTATCTGTTAACAAACCTGCTGCAGGGCATAACATCCTACTGGTTCTCCTATCCTACAGCATATGCGGCTATTACTGTTACATGATAACCAGTAAAAATTGCCATCCTTTTTCATTAACTGGAAAAAAGGCAAGTCAGATTTGTTCTATTAGCTTTGCATTGATGATTTTATCTTGGAACACATTCAGTTTTTTTCTTTATACTTTCAGAAGAAACATTTTTGTGTGTTCTAGAAGGTAGGGCCAAGGGAGGCTCTTGCTACTTTCATCCACTACCTACTGGGAAGTCAGAGATGGCAGAGCCAGGCTCTTGCTGATGTTCACAGTGAAAGGCCAAGAGGAATTAATATGTCACAACAAGAAAAATCCCGATTGTGTTCTGTTTCATGACCAGTATAGAAGTCCTTCCTGAGAAATGAGTCCCAATTCCACTTTGCTTCCAGGAGAGTTTGTCTTTGTGCCCTGTAACTATGCAGTTTGTAGCCTAGAAATTATATGTCCCAGTTTAACTGCTGTATAGCAGGAAGAAAAATCTAAGTCTGCTTTTTATTGAAGCTGTGTGAATAACACTGGCAAGGGTGGGAACCATGTCTAAAGAAAACCATACCTTAAAATCTTGAGTGTCTTCTGTGTGACTGATTAATTTTGCAGTCTGCTCCAGTGTGAAGAAGGAAAACAGCTCACATTCAAAAGATAATGAGTTGTTACATGGTTGGTGTGGGGACTGTGGGCTTGACTCTAAACATAAACAAGCTTTTTCCTTGTTGCTTGGTGCTCTAAGGCCAGTGTAGCTGCTTAAATGGGAAATACGTGTACGAAGGTTATGGAGGCAGCTTATCTTTTTCAGACTGACTTTTAGATATCTGATGTTGTCTGATGTCAACCAAAGTTGTACGTATGTATTACAGAGAGAGGGTGGTTAAGTTTTGTTTCTCCCCAACTATTTCTGGGCCTGAGAAAACAGCTTGTATTGTTTCTGGCTGTACAGAATTACGTGTTTGGGGAACAAGAGGGTTCATTTTGCCATTTCACCTATGTACCAACACCTGGAAAAACCTTGGCATACTCTTTGCCTTATGCTAGTGATGGATTCTGTGAGGTTCTTCGGCATCAAGGAAGTTGGGGCCATGGGTTTTGGCTCAATATGTAAGAGATACGTTCCAGAAGTTGCATACCTAGGCTTCCCTTTGTGTTTGGCTTCACTAGTAGGCTATACATAGCATGAAACAGAGCTCCTAGCCTGTGCAAGTAGATCTGAAACTTGTTTAAAACTTGATTCCTGTAGGAGCCTTATTTCTATTTAGAATCTGACTCACAGATTTAAGTGCTGCTGCCCCTATGGAGGGAACAGAAAAACACTCCTTCACTGGAGGGGCAAAGTACAAGGAACAGTGTGGTTATCCCTCCTTGTAGTTTAAGGACATTAAACAGAATACAACTGACTCCTAGCTGAAGTATAATCTTGAAGTATTTGTTTTAATTGGCTCTTAATTAATTTTGACTGCCAACTATGGGAGGTCTATTGATTTTTCCTGCAAAGTTTATAGCCAGCTGTTTGAAACGAAAACAGTTTTTAAAGTCTTAACAATACTAGTGGGGATTCACTCCTCAGCTCTGAGAGAAGAAAATGTCAACAGTGGCAGAAAGGGTTATCGTGGAATTTCAGTTTTCCCAGGCAGAGTTTGAAGTATGATTATGGCCTTAACTCACAGGGTAACCTATGGAGAATTACTAGTAGTGCTCTACTGCACAACTGCGCTATTATTTTATTGCTCTACTTGCTACAATAAGGCAAGTTAAGGGACAGCATTCTGAAAGTTTGAGTTTGTACAACTGCTTACATAATACTGTCCTGAATTTTCATGTGCACCTGATGTACCAGTAGGTTATGAGGTTACTAGTGGCCACTTGGATGTCTAACTGCACCACAGATAACCCAGAAAACCAAAAGTACAACTTGAAGTCCCTAAATCACATTTTCAGTGAGGTTTTTCAGCACACATTTTAAACTTGGAGGCTTTTAATAGCCATCTTTTAAATGGCTACATTTGTGTAGTTAGGTGAGGGGTGACCATTCTCAGGAAAAAATGATTGTTATTAAAGCAACAGTTGTCTTTGAAGTAATGAATGGATCAGCAACACTAATTATATTCCTCAAGAAAATATTAGTATTTCTGGTAAAAGGATAATATGTTGTTTGCTGCAAACATATAACACAGAGGCTTAAAAGACTAGATCCATGAAGGCTGATTTGCTTTTCTTAGAAAAAGTATTGCCAGAGACTCAATTAAATGGAAGTCATACATTAACACTTTGAGAGCTATGAGGCATATGAACACTTCTTACTTTCAGCAGGGTTTGCTGCACTCATTGGTTGTTTATATTGTGATAAGGGCTAGAGACAGTATGTATTAGGCACATGGAAGTATGTCCCTACCCTTAGGATTAGGAAGGAATGAGACATAGCAGATGTCCAAGACAAATATATCTGTCAGAATACAGTATAATGTCAGAATAAGAAAAATACTGTGATATACAGCATCTAACTGTGTCAGGCTGAAACACCACAGGTCGCCCCTTGCCATGTAATGGTTCCAGTTAATTGTGTCCCTAATGGTAGCTATGAGATGGCATTTGAAAGAAAACATAAGCAACTTTGGATTGTTGGCTCCAGTAAAAGTGCTGTGAGATGGGTCACAGAACAACTTGTCACCTGGATCTTAAAGGTTATTACCTTGTATTGTCTTGGTCTAGACAGCCTGTGGGAATGGATATTCACACAGGATAAGCCATACTGGATTTTGAAATATGTTTTACTAAGAAGTTTTTATACCCCCTTTAAAAAAGATATCCACTGCATACAGTTTATCTTCACAGCTTACAGTTATACAGAAAGAGAGAAAACAGGGCAGTAGGTTTATAATAGGTTCTTTTTCTTGTGAAAGAGAAAAATACAAAAGCATCATGAATACATACACAGCAAGGCAAAGGAAAAATTATCTCTTGGCAGTTGGAGTTTTTGTTTGGGGGCAGTTCTTTAATTCTTGCTGCAGTTAACAGATCTTTTCCTCTTGTATTTATACTTGTCACCTAGAAATGTTACTTCTAAAGCTGTTTTTCTTTTAAATTTAGGTTTTGTTCTGCTTAAATAGGCTACTGGCACAATTCTATTCTGTCCTTTTCATATCCACTGATGATATTGAACAAAGGAAAATATTCCTTCTCTGTATCACTAAAAAGGAGTGCCAAAAATTAAAAGCAAACTGAAAAGAAAAATCCTAGTGTCCAACATTTCCTCTTCAGTGAAACCAATATATGTGAACTGATCTATGAAAGTGCTGAGATGCGTGATGTCCTGCAGGATATGCTGCAAATACAGAACAAACTTATGTATTGTTGGTTTTCTTGTTCTTTTATTTGTTCTTGCTTTGTTTGAACGATTTTTATGTATTGCTTATTCCTTTTGCAAGGCTTCAGATAAACATCTCTCTGCAAGTATGGGAAGATTTGATTTATGGTGCCTTTCATTTTGCCATTATGTTGAAATCAGAATAGTACTCTTGCAAGATATCAAACTGAAAATTGCAGGCATAAGGCATTTCTATATTTAATGCAGTGGTCTTGCCCTGTGGGCTTTCTGATTAAGGTAGGTGACCTAACAGATTCAGTATGACCGGACAGCCTGCTTGAAATGTGTTCTTAAGTGTGTGGCAAAAGCAACTCTTCAGTTAAGTTATTTTTTTTTTCTCCTTTTTTTTTTTTTTTTCTTTTTAAGGAAAAAAAAACACCACAATAAAAAAAAAACAACATTGTGATATCTTACTACTTTTTTCTCTGGTAAGGCTTCCTTTGAAGAATAGTTGTTCACCTGTCAAAGTGAGTAAGAATATTTTGGTAGCAGATGTGATGGGAGGTAAGATCAGCTACAGACTGGGTTGGATTTAGGATGGCCAGAGAGAGAATAGAACTGAGGATTCTCCTTGGTCATTAAGTTAAGGTCATCATTACAGACCCTGCAGTGCGATGCCTGCCTGACATCCAAGCCAGAAAAAGTGGAAGACTATAGGTCTCCCATGTCTCCTATACTCTGTGAATCATCTTCAAATGCAGGTTCTAGAAAGTGGGTTGGAAACCCCCTGGACTAAAGGCAGCACTGGCTTTGCATCTCTAACTTTAGGGGGGGGAGGCAGGGGCGGAGTTTTCTCACTGCTCATCTGTTCTTCAGATGATGATCTGGCCTTCAACAAGATTAATATGATCACATTGATGTATATTTTAAATGTGTTCTTTATACAATGAGTGGTGCAGACCCTCTGGGGATTTAACTGCCTGATCTTTGCATCTGACCATTTCTGTACACATATGTGAAGTGCCTGTGTGGTATTGGAGAGCTCTCAGGTCAAAGAGGATAGTGCCTAGTCAGGGCATAATAGTCCTGAGTAGGCAAATGGGTTCTGGTGTCCAGCATTCACCTAAATTGTGCACCACATCTATTGTAACCATGATCGTTGTTAGCAACTAGACTTAGAAAGACTTTGTCCACTGTGCATAAGTTGTCTATTGCCTGAGTTGAACTTTTTTGTTGGGTATTATTGGGATCATACATACTTAGCTGGGAACAGAATTTATCTGCTCTAGGAAAACTTTCGTTGTGAAAATAACCCATGTTCTCCTTGCTTACTACTGTGCAATGACTGACACCCCAGTGGGGATGTCTGGAGTAAATAAATGTTGAGTTTGTTCCTAAGCATACAGCACAAACTATTCATGTAAATTGATTCTGTATGTTTTTAATTTATTAGCTTACTCAGTGGTATTAACTGACTATAATACACTTAGACTTTCATGTCTAATAACTGTCAAGTGATTAAGTGGCTTTCATTAGCATAAATGCTCAACTTTCTGCTGAGCATCAGAGAACCTCAAACCACTTTGAGACAGCTTATATGGTAGCTTAATCTCTCATGCAAATGGCTTATTCCCTTTTCCCACCTCTCTAATATACAGTTACATGAGAATAATTTAATGCAATTGCTCTGTGCTTACTTGCTGTGATTCTTTCCATCAATAGCTGTAATAACCATTTTCTCTGTGATAAATCTGAAGAAGTGAGCCTCAAGGAACTGAGAAAATCAGTTTTGTTTTCCTGTATAGTTGAAAGATGACCTGCTGCTTTCTTAAAATGAAATGAACCTGTTTAAAATAAATAATGTTAGGGTTTGAGTGAAGGAAGAGTGCACAACTTTTACTGTACATGTTGTATTTCATTTCATATAACTATCACAAGGCTTTCTTTTGGTCTAAACAAAATATTTGCTTCAAAACATTGTTTTCAGAGTCTGAGCTGTAAGTTATATACAAATATTATTCCTGACAATACATATATGCAATCATATGGGATGCTGCATCAGGAGCAAGATACAAAAATGTGACCAGTTCACACAATAGGTAGGAAAGTGAGAATTACAGTGTAAATTATGACTTTGCCATATACTTCAGTTGCATTGGTCAATGTCAAGCAAGTAAACTAAACTGAAAGGTCTCTGTAGTTAATATCTAAAGGAAAGTACTGTAGTAATATAAAATATCTTGAACAATTTTATTCTGCCAAGGTATAGCCCATCCCCAGAATACTCGAGTATCTTTCATAGAGTTTTGCATTCTGCTTGCTGACTAGATTAAGAGAAACATAAGTTTTTTGTGACACATGCTTAAATAATAAATTTCACAGAGGCTCTGTATGAGGGTATGGTGCTGATCTGTGTCTTTCTATTGAAGATCAGTATTGAAACTGTAATGCAGAACAATTATTCTACTGTAGCACTTTCAGAAACCTTGCAAACTGGGTTAGAGTGTGAATGGATGGAAAGAAATAGTATTGTAGAATGGGGTAATGGAAACTAGGGAATGTCACGTAGCTCCACCAAAGCCAGAGCCAGTCAGACTCCTAAGTAACTTACTCAGAGGAAATGTGTTTGCCTCTAAGGTCCACTACTTGGAGCTAAAAGTTCACAGTAAATATTCCACATGCAGTCCTATAACCTTCTGCTGACAAAAATGAAAATGCTTTGAGGAAAAATGCCGAAGTATGCCCTCATTGAATAGCCATACTAAGTTGCTATTGAAAAATGAAATAAAGAAATGTAGAAAGAAATAAAAACATTTCTGGAGGAACGTTGAGCAATGTGGCTTGAAATTTGGAAACAGTGTGGAAAACAGGACCTTAGAGAGATTGCTTAGAGGTAAAAATATGAACATAATGACTGGGCTCTCAGCCAAGAAAAGAAGCAAATGTTACATTTTGCTGTGCATTGCTAGCAGGGCAAGTGAAAAAGTGTAAGACTGAGGAAGAGGAAGCATCACTAGGACATAAAACATGGCTGACAGAGATTTGGGGGTGGCAGTTCAGGCTAGGCTGAACTGCACTCTTTCTGCAGCTGGGTGATTGCCTTCACAGGCATTCCCTAAAATTGCCAGTGGGCTTGTTCATGTGAGCACCCACCCAGTGCTGTTCTACTGAAACTCTGGCAAAGATGTGAGCTTCCGTTTCAGAGTGTGTTTTTCTAGCAGCAGAAGTTAGTAGGATACTTTCCTATTTTGGTTAATGCTGGAAATTTTTTGTTGAGATCTGCATAATGTTACTGCTACTACTTACTCTTACATTAAAACCAGGAAGGTGAATGCCCACTAATGCAACTGCTTGCAGCTGGGCTACAGGCTGTGGTTAGGCCTGAAAGAGCAAATGTGAGTGACCCCTTCTAAATCTGAAGAGAAGGTATAAAATGG
>NW_009952533.1:9437419-9457144 GCF_000747805.2 Chaetura pelagica | reverse complement strand
TACTGACCTTACCTTTTGGTTTGTTGTTTCCTCTAAAGGGAGATGTCAGGTTCTCTTTCTGTGTATAAATTTCTAAGGAAGGGTAGGTATGTTTATTTTTTCACTGATGAGAATATAATTTGCATATTGAAAACGTTAGCCTATATCTATCTAGCAATTCAGTAGCTGAATTTTATAGTCTTTCAGAGACCTCATGAATTAATGTTTGGCTAATTTGGGATTTCTACATTTTGAGCAAACAGGGTCAATTCTTCAGTCTCCTGACAAAGATTCCTTAGCAGAGGCACCCAGCAAAAGACCTCTCATCAAGACTGTCTTCCCTGACACCCGAACACACCAGAGTGCATTCATGAGAGCATTTCAAAGTGCAGTCAGGAATAAAATAACATTTGTCAAAATGAACAAAACTGCATTTTGTTACACTAAAGAAAAAAAACCCCAAACCAACACAAGACTAACATGTATCTGCTCACTTAAGGGTTTATTTACAAAATTTCTGTGGCTCACAGAAGAATTTAAAATCACCATGCACAGTTAGAGGGTTCTCTGAAGCAATGAATCATTCAGAACACTTTAGAAAGAAGACATCTGGTTTTAATCTTAAAAATCAATGGCACAATATGGCCCAAACATTAATTTTAAAGAGGTTGAGATTTTTTCCTTTCTGTCTGTTCTTAAGTGATTGGTATTTTCTGCCACAAAGCATTCATAAACTAAAAAACATGTTGAAACATGCTTGTACTGTATGATGTGTGCATTAGTGCTTTTTGAAACAAAACATTCTCTCACTCAAGTCAAATTTGTGAGTCTTGCCCCTTGGCATGAACAGTTCACTTCCTGTACTCCAATTCTCTGAGGGAACAAAGCTGTATTTGGTGTTTGTTTTGTTGGTTTTTTTAAGTGAGCTATAAGAAAATTGGTACTAAGTGATGTTAGACTTTTAAGCATGTTAAATATACTTATTTCTTTTTAAAATCCTGAGAAGGATTGAGGTTAACATTTGTTTCAGATTGCCAGCAATACCATCATTGCTTTGTAATAGCTGAAATGGTTCCATCCATCCTGTTATGGAGTTGCTTTATTTCTTGAAGAGAAGATATGAAGTACAAGGCAAATTGGGGGTAGGGAGAATCAAAACTGTGTGAATTGTTTAACCTTCTACCACAGTTCAACAAAGTTCTGAGTTGTTGGGTTTTTTTTTTTAAAAAGGCCTTGGCAAACTGCCTGGATTTTGTAAGGCTACTCATGCTTTGTAAACCCCCAAAGATCACAGTGTTTCTGGCTCAGGACTGAAATAGCATTTAGCCAAAGCTGAAGAAAACTTTTCAACTGTGTTGAATAAACAGTTCAAGGAACAGCTATTGGTCATGGTGGTGTTAAGTATTCTGTGTGAGCTGGCTGCCTACATCTCAGACAAAGATGAGCAGTAATTATAAATACATTGTTTAACTTCACAAACTTCCAGGAATCACGGTGGTTGTCAGTGGTAGGTGGAATAAGGTGTCTGTTTCTTTTGAAACTGTGTGCTGGAGAAAGGAGTCAAATGATGAATTCACTAACTGCACAGTAGTATTCTTTAAAACTTCAATTATAACAACTGGTATTGCTTAGGGAAAAAAAAGAAGTTATTGGACAAAGGGTTTCAGTGCCTAAAGCTTTGTGTATCCTCTTTTTTTTTTTTTTTTTTTTCCCTCTTAATGCAATCACATTAGGACTCGTTATTGATAATTATGGTGACTGTTAAAAGTTTCCCCTTTTTTTGCCCACTCCCCCGCCAACTTAAACCCCCCCCGACTGTATTAGTTTCACTAATGCAAAGTTACTATTCTTCTGCTTGCTCTGATGTCTTCAGACCAGCACGGCTGTAGTGATACTTGCATTTTAGCTGATTCATTTGTAAATTTAAAAAGTTAATGCAGTAGTGCTAAAGGGCAACTAAGACTGCTCAATATCTCATCGTCAGAGGAATGTTTTGACATTGTGCAATGAATTAAGATAATATATTTCAAGATACCAAGAAATGGGTGGACAACAAGTTTCACAAGCAGTGACACATCAGACTCATGTAGGCAGTAGGATGAGGAACTGCAATCTTATAACTGGCTGCTATTTTTTCTACATAGGAAGAAATTTGACTCCTTACAAGAACAGGAGTTGTCAGCTCCTTACTTTTTAATGAAACCTGAAATTAATGCAGCATACTTAATCTAGTTTTGGATTATAGCCTATATTTAAGCATCCTCATCCTGGGTTTTCTTTTGATATGATTATTTTAAAAATGGATTGATCTTCTGTGCTCTGGAAATCTCAAGCAATCTCTCTTTAATTAGAAATACGTCACCATCTCCACATAAGGAGGACTTTGTGTCATTAAAATAAAGCAGCATAGGGATTTGTTAACTTTTTGAACTTAAAAGTTTGTTTAGTTCACATTGCAGGATATTTGAGATGGCTTATGTTCAACCCAATTTTTTATGCAGCCAGAACATTATAGACCCATTCCATTATATCTTGCACAAGGAATACAAAGTTGTGACACTGGGGCAAATAACAATGAACAAGGAGACAAGGGCTGGGTATGTTCTGCTTGGAAATGAAAGCACCTACTAAAATGTTTTGACTGCTATGCTGACTTCAATTTTATTCTAAGCTTAGATTTCCTGACAGATTTATGGTAGCTGGGAACACGATTGTCAGATTTGTTCCTACAGCACTGGTAGAAGGTATTTTGGTATATTGCCCTTCACTTAAAAAACATAATTGACCACTTTATGTTCAAACAGTAAGTATACTTGAGGCAAATGGTATGAATCTTAAAGGGGATGTTCAGTTACATTTTTAATGGAAAAGATCAATTAAATGAACATGAAGAAACTTTTTTAGTTTATTCATCACTTAGAAAGAATGCTGATAATATATATAATGATGCGTCATATTTGATGGTGGAACAGCTGAGTATCTTGGTACCAGAAGTATTTGGGCTTCAGGCTCAATCAGCAAAATACTCCTGAATCCTGTGGCTGTTGCACTGTAATGCATACCTTGCCATGTACTGTTACTTAGCAAAAGTTTCACAGAAAAGTTTTATCATCCATTTTTTGTCTACTCCAATTTATCAAAAAATATCTATTTTGCCTGCAGGCTAGAAAGCTAAGTTTGCATCAGATTCTTGTTTTAGCTGTCGTAGTCCAAAATTAAAACTTATTTTTAAAAGAACCTGGAAAAAAATAATGCAAACATGAAAATGTAATTTATTTTGTTTTAAATAGTAACAGTAATAAACAGTTTATTTATACTATGTAGTAAGTATAAATGTAGTCTTCGGTTTCATAGCAAACAGCTGAAGAAGTGCATTGCTTTTATAGTAAGTTATTATGGTGTCCATGTTCACATCCTTGTTAGATTTGATGTTTCTGTGGAGTGCAGTTCAAGCTTGTTTTCCTGGGTAAGGTCCATATCTGTTGTCATTGTGGGGAATAATTCCAATGCCAGTGGCATTATAGGAAAGTAAGTCATACAATAAATGTGTTGTCAAAGATGTGCTGGATCAGGCACTTTTATGTAGTGTTCACAGGCAAAATATTTTCTGTAAACAAATATGGAAGTGTCTCAAGTTCATATATAATTAGTGAAAAACCTGAAATATAGACTGTGCATCCTCTTCTGAAGTAGAATGGATTACAACTTCTGATGTATGTATTCAGAAAATGCACAGTTTACAATGATATATCAGTGAGGTTGGATCACTAGTGATTTAACATATGTATGTAATCAAAGTCCAGGGTAGGTAAGGTATATAATTTGTGAATGTTAATGTAACGGATGCGCTCTGGAAGGCCTTTTAAATTCCCTCTGTCTCCATTTCCATGAGAACCTCTGATATTTTGTAAGGTTTTCTGCTTTTGGGCTAAAACTTCTCATATTTCATTTGAACTCTGATTTTTGGATGGAGAAAATGGAGCAAAGGGAATGTAAATGGGTTAACATGTTTATGTTCCTCCCACACACCCCCTCTTTTTAATGCATGTGTAGGAGGAATGAAGAAAAAGCTATCATTTCCTGGACTTTCCATAGCTTTGATTTCCTTTCCCAACGTGGAGGCAGAGACCGTAAGAAATTTTAAAAAACACTCTGCATCTTTTGTTGGGATCTTATGTTAAAGTTTTAGAATGTTGTGTTTTTTTCTCAGAAAACAAATTGTGAAATATTGTCTATGTAGGAAACACATGCCTAAATCAATTCTTCCTTAGTTATCAAAGTCTCATGCAAAGATGTGTGTCAAACACTAGGAATACGCTTAAATATTTTGCCAAAAGCTTGTTGAATTGCAGGTTGTGTGATTTTTCTATACAAACCTCCAGTGTTTGGCCAGGCAGGCAGCCAATTTTATTTTCTTAAGACTCTTCATTCATCTAAAATGCTGGACCTTGAAATATTTGGCAAAGCTCCATCAGCAGGTAAAGGTCTATGTGTGCAAACATGCTGGAGCTAAAATGGCTACCTCTAGTTGACTTTGAATGAGTTTGCAATACATAGTCTTAAATTCTTCAGGATACTAAGCCTTCTTTCACTGATCTGTCAAGATACTGAAGCACTAAGGCACATAGATAATTTGAAACTTGTGGCTGGTCCAGCTGAAGCTAGTAGAATTATTTATGGTCTGGATCCTGTAAAAAAAACCCCACAATAATCTATCAGGTTTCTTCTTAGGAAGAAAAATCGATGACAAGACCAACTTTTTTAAAAAAAAACAACACCTTTTTTTAAAAAGATTTTTTTTGGGGGGGAAACTGCTCTTTCAAGTCTCATTCTAAACAGCCTTCAATGCAGAAAACAATCTTTCTTCTGGAAGTCTGTTACCAGTGCTGTATGGGCAGGCTTCCCAAACTCTGTTTCCTCATGGTCTTTATTCCTATTTCTGGAATATTCTGGTCTATTTCTGGCTCTGCCACACATGCAATCAGTAAGCTCCACCTCTAGTTTTCCATTTCAGCGAAAAACAATACAGATCACATCAATTAGCTCTTACCTAAACCTTGCCAGCCTGGTCTGTGAGCACTACCTTCTGTTGTTTCCATTATCTTTAAGCATTGTGTGTATTTAGATGTTGAGATTGCATTGTACCAATGTCCATCCCGGTGTTTTAGAATGACTGGAAGAAAATAGGAAATTAATAAATAGCCCATTATGCTAAAAATACAGTGAAGGTTGACAGCTCTGTGTCTCTTATCTTCTTCCCCAAGCAATAATTTATTTAACCTTGTGTCTTACATAGGTATCCCACTGCCATACTAATGAAGGCTAAGGACCACATGTAATTAGTGGTATCTACACCTTCATCAACTTTTTGCCTTTGAGCTGTGAAATACTTGATGAGACGGTATAGTTGAGAGTAAGCAATGTGTAATATAGACTGTACTTCAGTGTAAATGGGATGCACTTACCAGTGAAGAGTCTTTCTAGTGGGACTTGTAGGAACTAATTCTTGTTCCTCAGCTATTTAATATTTGAAAGCAACAGAAACAAACAGTTAAAAAAATTTTAAAAATAAAAAAAGTAAAAGAATAGGAGCTAATAAATAAGGTGAATCCTTTCATTTCCAGGATTTATATTTTTTTCCCAGACTTCTAGTGGTCTAATATCAAACACACGACAGAAGTCAGAAGCAGCAGCCCAACTGAAGTCTTTCAATACCTAAGCAAAATTATTTTTTGAAAGCATATTATCTGCAACCTTAACTGATTAGGCAGCTGGAAAAGAAACTGTTTCCATGACAGAGTGCTAGAAGAAACTGAGGTTAAAAAAACAAATTATTTCAGTGGACAACATTAAACCTGCCTTACTGCAACAGTAAGTCAGTCCAACTGGAGAAGGAAATCTTACTATTAATTCAATCCCATTGGCCATGTGGACATCCATTAATCCACTGTTGACCATTGCCTCTTCACACATGATCCCTTCCTTAATAATGCCCATGTTCACCAACAGTGTCCATTCCCATGTGTATGCTTTAAAGCTTGAAAATGCACATGTCTCTGTGAAAGTGTTGGGGTCTTTTTACATGAGGATGTAAATTCTAGGATAAACTGTGACGTGGAAGGAGTATTATTAACTGCAAATGAAAACATCTGGCTAAAATGACACTATTTCTGTAATGTAAAGAAAAATAAGTCTTACACCCTCCTTTTCCTCTTTACTGAGATGTGTACATACAGCCCCATAAAGCATGCAAGGCTAAGTTTCAGTTCGATCAGAAGTCTCCACTGCAATCTGTAGGAACTCTGTTGATTTACTCTAAATAAAAATAAAAATGCTTGTTTAATCTCAAAAATATCGAGAACATCAACTCATGACTTCTCTGTTTTTACTGGAGATTCCTCTGGATGACTGGAAAAAGTTGTTCTGAGTTAAAAAAATATTAACATGAAGTGAAAGCCAAGCTAGTGACAGAGGACAGTTTAAAACTGTTGAGGACAGATGTTTAATGTGTTCTTTGGGTCAGTTTGGGGAAAAATATGTCACTGTGACCCACTCAGAAATTCAGGTTTGTTTCTGGTTTAACAGAAAATCATCATACTGGTTAACAGTAATAGTGATATTTAAAATTTACTTGTTTAAAAAAAGTTATGTACCTGGACAGGCAAAGCTGACAGGGAAAGAAGGTGCCTAGAAATCAGTACCTTGTCCAAAATGTAATGATTCATCACATCAGTATTTAAAAAAACATAATGCCTTGTTGACAGGTAATTGCTGGCTCTGATACCTGGAGAGCCATCTGGGAATTATTGTCAACACCAGAAAACACAGGTTAAAAGACAGGCCACAAATTAGTTGTCAAGAGAATGTGTATAGAGATATGTGCATGTATCTGTGGTTAGGAGTGCCAAGGCTCTAGCACACTGACCTGGGGAGAGGAGGCATCCTCAGGATCATCACTAGCTTCTGGGTCACCACTCCTAGCAGGCCTGAAGTCCACTAGCCTCTAACTTACAGGAAGCTGTAGAATATTGATCTTCCAGGATAGCATCAGCTGTTCTGAATTCTGCCTCTAAAGATTCTGTCTTTCTAAAACTTCTCCTGATGTATTTCTGTGCCTGTTTGAAACTACATTTTTACTAACAGTTCTTGGAATGAACAGGCATAGTTAATGCAATAAAGAGCTAAATGTTTTCTCACGCAACTTCTGGCAATGTGGACATGCATGTACTGCAATTGCACCTTCTAGACCAAACCCATACCTGATCAAAACCCATATTGGAAAGAGAGATGTAGCTCCTATTCCAGGGTAATAGGTATCAAATTCAGCTGAGGGAAGGAAACGTGGTAGGCAAGAGGCTTCTTATTATTGACACAAATTTGACAGCTTGCACAACAGTGCAAGCAGATAGCAGAACCCAAGCAAACACCAAATAACACTGGTGAAGTAGAAGATGCAGCTAATCCGATGAGAAACTCAATTGTTTATGATCTACAAGTTTTCTTTCTTAGCCTGAAGAATCCTGAATCTCCTATAGGATGGTGTTATATAACCTAAATGTCTTGGTGACAAAAAACATCAGTACTGCCTTTAGAGCTGCTTATGTTGACTTAAGCAGAAGTTGTTCTGGTTTTCCTTAGAGAAACGGCTCTTTGATGAACTTGTCATCTTCAAACTGAGGCAAAGTACTTTCCAGACTACAGTTGACTACTGCAAGATGAACTGTCTGGGTAAATATCTTCTACTGTAGACAAGGAAATTTGCATTAGGCTGAAAGACCCAAGGAGACTTGTTAACTTACTGATTTTACAATATAGGATGCAGTTACCACGTTTGTTCTTTAATTTGGCACTCCAGATATCAGCCACTGCCAAGAAGAGAAATGACTGTAAGAAGCTGGTATATATTCTGACACTCTGCTCTGTCCAAGCAGCAACATCCTTTATCATGAAACAGTGACCTCTGTAAAAGCTGTTCACTCATTGATACTATCTGAAATAGCAGCTTCCTCTGAGTACACAGCTTCAAATGCTATAGGCGAACAGGACTGAGTCAGGAGGGAATGCCATATGTGAATACCCTTCGTCAATGTACTCTCTGTGACATGAGAATGCCCTATGGAAACCAGAGTAAGAGTTTCCTGCTAACACTAACTGCACGAAGTAGCTTTCCCACTGGATGGCATTTTAATGCCCAGAAGCATTCACAGCTGTGGGAATGCTGTGGATTTCCCTTGACTCACTTAAACTCCCAGAAAAACACCTTGAATGTGATTAATTTGTGTAACCTGAGAATATAATTTAGAAAGGGTAAGGTTGTCCATAGCTGTTGTACTCTTACTCGGTCTCATCTGTGCACAGCACAGAGTCTGGTCTGCACAGCAAAGTGTATAGATAGACCCCTGCTATCACAAAGCCGGGCAAACACTCCAGTCATGCTGTCCTTAGCCATTTCATTTGCAGTGCTGCACAGCTCTCCTTTAAGAGAACATCTACACATATCTGTAGAAGTTTTATAGCCTCAATTCAGAGCTGGTGATAAATAAAGCTGTTCCCAAACTTAGAAATACCGAGAGCCAAGAATCACAGCTTATCAAATCTCCAAAATAAATAAGGCATGTGTCAAACTTGCCTATCCATTGGCAAGGGGGTGCCATGAACACTAGTGTCTGGTTGCTGATAAGGGAATGTGGATGTTGTGAAGTGTTGACTGATACAGCACTCAAGGGAATGGAAAAGAGAAAGCTGTGGAAGATGCAAAAATGTGTCAGCTGATATCCCAATAGGACTTTTTTTTCCCCTCTGGTTCTGTGAAGATATCTTCCTGATGGGTTGCAGGGAAAAATATCAAACTTCTGGCAAAATTAGTTTTAGGAGTTTTATTCCACTAGGTTTATGGAGTTGCTGTGTGGTGATGGACAGTCTTGTGAACAAGGTTTTTTTTAACGTGCAAGCCAGTCCTGGTTCCCTTGGCTTTTATTTTTTTTTGTTAGGGATGCTTTCCACCTTTTAAAAAGTATACCCTTGTTATCTTGATTAGAATGTCCAAGATGTAACAGAATTGATAGGTACTTTGGTCTCTGGCTTGCTCTTTACTCCATTATTTATTTGCAAATGAGGAAAATTGCATTAAAAAATGAGACTTTTTAATTTTTGTTTTATTTTGAATAATTGTAATTTGAGAATTGTACTTCATGTTCTCCTAGGATGTCAGCTACTCATTCTCTTTCTTGTAAATCAGCCAGGATCACTTCCAGTAACACAGGCCATGTGTCATTGTGCGCTAGGACTGGTATCCAACAATTATAAATAGATTCTTGCATGGACCTCAGAAGGGTAAAGAGACATTCTGAGATTACTGCAGTCACATGGGAGAAGAATAACAACTCTACAAAATGCCAGGACCCAGTGTTTGGTTATTCAGAGGGCTGTTTTTTCTCTCAAAGGCCTTGGCTTGTGTAACTCTTCAGAGTTTTTGGTTTTTGTTTTCCTCTGGCAGGTGGACAAACTGCTGCTACCCAGCATGTGCTTTAGCATTATTATTAGTTTTCTACAAGGAATAGGCTGCACTGTTATGGTTATTTCTGGTTTTCATGTTGCTGCATTCTGCCTCACATATGCAGTGTGTGTATAAGAAACTTCCCTGTATTTTGTGCGTAAGAAATCTGTTAACTAAGTAAGGATCTATTCAGTCAGAGGGACTGGCAAGTGTTTGAAAATATTTTGTCTAGGCCTTCTTGAGTGAAAGAGGTTTCGGCAGTATGTTAAGAACTTGTGTACTGCTTTTAAGAAAAGTGGTTGTATGTCAGAAAACAGTACCACTTGCTGTGATGCAGATGCTAAGCCTGACCACAGTTAGTTGTGGATAGGCCTTGCAATATGTTTTGCAGTGTATTTTTTATTTTTTTTCCAAATACATTGTATGCTGTCCTCTAAAACTCTTCCTTCTCCTTCCCTGCCATCTCATAGGGGAAAGCAAGCTAGAAGGGTGTCTGGAAAAAAACCAACAAAAACTGAGTTTTGACTTGGGTACTTAACAGACAACTTTTGATGAATCTTGATGTAGTACTTTATAATGTCTCCTCAACCTTGTGCTGCGTCTGTGCTGAAAGTTTTCACCTCTGAAGCTGTACCAAGGAAGTGCCTGAGTCTCAGCCTGTATAAGGTGAAGCTTAGCATTTTAGCCTTAAACACCCATGGAAAAGTGTATATCCCCTTCTCATAAAACCAGATTTGGGAGTAATAGGTTTGGAAAGATGCAAACCAGGGTTAGTAGGTATGTCTGGAGAGGGCTTAAACCACCACAACCATATTTGCCTTTTAGGTAAAGCCTTTGACAGTATAAGCCTCCTAAACTTCTTTTCTGGCACAAAACCAAAAGGAAGCAGAAGCTTCACTGGCTGTGTGGGTGACAAATAAACATAGGGCCCACATGATTACAAAATAAAAGTTTGGTTTTGGCTAAGGAAAATTCCTGTGTCACACTTCCCAAGGACTTGATTTCATGTACTAATGGATGCATTACATTGAATGAATCCTCAAAGTGTTCTTGGCATGTACGTACTATTTTCAATTTTTCAGACAGTTCAAGTAGGACTATGTTTTAGCAACACATTTTTTCTTTTTAGAAATCCTGGGTTGACTTGTATGGGTCTAATAAAACATCTGGGCTGCAAAACGGAGCACGTTTCATTTGACCTCCTGGTGCAGGCTGTGTAAGGTTTGGAGGGCTAGAGCACGAAGTGGCAGCCCCTGTGGCTGCGCGTTCGCCCAGCACTCCCACGCGTGAGGCTCTGATTCCAGCTGACTGCCACATCCCAGGTTTTAGCCATTTGGCCTTGGCATTTCCATGGCAAGTTGCCCCAGCAGGTGTCAGGCTGAATGAAGCTTTCCAGAAACAGCAAATGTTAAGCAGTTTTCTAAGATAGGAAGGAGAAAAAAAAAAAAGATGTATTTTGCCCCTGTGTCCAGAAAATGCCTCATTGCCTCTGCAGTAAGTAGTCCTTGATTTTTATTATTTAAATTATTTGTTTATTTTTAATCTGACATGAGAGTTGTGATGTCAAGTATTTCTCTTCATTTATTCTGATTGGGTTGGGGGGGGAATAAACTGTGTCCTGACTGCGGGGTTAGTTAATCATCTTAAATTGGCACCTATGGCCAAAACAGAGAATGCTTGTTTTGAAACCTGATGTCTGCCCCTGTCCCTGCTGCAGTGCGTGGCATTAGCCTTTTATCTAACGCACTTTTCAGCGGTATCCTGGGAACAATTAAGAAAAATGCTGTACCAAGGAGCTTTGGCTGCGGGGAGGGCAGGGAGGGCGGCAGCGCCGGGACGGCCCCGCCAGCCGCCACTAGATGTCGCCATTGCCCTGCGGCGGGGGCAGCGGGACCGGGGGGTGACACGGGGGGGACCCAAGGCCACCCCCATCCCGGCTGGGGCACACTCAAGCATTCCCGTACTGAATTTTCAAGGAAGGGCTGGTAATGAAATGAATCCTGGATGGTCCTTATTAACCTCTCCCCAGAAAGGGAAGGAAAAGAGTAAGGGAGAGAGGCCTCCGGGCTGAGAGTTAAGCTAGACAGGGTTAATGAGACGGTAATGGTGAAAAAGAAAATCATTAAATCTATACAGGCCCAGGGTGGCGCTCACCCCCTGAGTAACACTGATGCCACCAGCAAGGCTGCAGGGCAGGCCCTGGGAGAGTCCCAGACAGGGCTCCTGGGGTCACTGACAAGTGGCAACTGGATTCAGGAATGCACAGATTCAGGAGCACACAGATCAGGATCAAAGGCAGGGTGAATGGATGAAGTTCTCCTAGGATGTCAGCTGTGGACAAAGAGAGGTTGATCCCCAGATTGATACTGAGTATGACACACGTGGGATGGATGACACGCGTGGTCAGTTTGGGTCACCTGTCTGGTCTGCTCCTCCCCACAGGAGGACTGCAGGTGGGACCCCTTGTCCTCCTCTGTTTCTGATGCATAAGAGGCTTAGCAGAGCCAAGCAGTGACCTTGGTTCTGCATTCCACTCTCTAGCAATAACTATAAACATCAAGCATCATCAGTCCTAGAAGCAGACACTTGCTGAAAAACATGCTGTTAATTCCAGCAAGTGCAGTTTGTTAGAATAGACTTAAACAAAAAGTAAAAATACTAAAAAGAAAATAAGTTCTATCCTGGCTTAAACCAGGACAAGGAGGTATTTCAAAGAGCACCCAGAAGCCTAAGGCTACACAGTGCTTGCTGGCATGTCTGACACAGATACCCCTGTGTGCCTGCAGAGTGTCCAGGAGTGGCAGGTTTCCCAGAAGTGCTATTGCATTTGATTTTATCTGGAATTCTAATTGTTTGGAGGGAGTGCCAGTGGATAAAACCTCTAACATCCATGTCCTCCACTGAGTTCACTATGTCAGCAGACCACAAATGAAAATTGTGAACTTGCTCAATTCTGTTCTTCCTGGAATGCAGTATGATATGCAGAAAATTAGTCAGTATTTTTTAATTCAATTAATCTTGCAGTTCTTAGTCCAGCCTGGATTTTTGGCGGGACTTTGTACTGGCTTCATGCCAGGTTACAGTTTCCAAAGTAGTACAAAGTGAGTTATGCTTTGATTCAACTCTTAGAGGCTTTGCATCTTCACTATATATTCTTGAAAACTGCATAGATGAGTTTGTGTAGCATATTGCATTCAAAAATCTGGATTAACAAAGCATTATTAAGGCTGTAAAATAATGCATGCATGTTAAATTTAACATGGTGTTTAACACCACCTGTGCGTCCTATGTTTCCCTCTGTCTACAGAAGTAGAAATGCAGTGGGTTTGTATAGAAACACACACTCCTTGTTTTTGCAACGTCAGCATGTTCTTTCATCTTCAGCTGGGATGGTCTTTACTTTATCAGCGTTCAATACTTTGTTTGATCTTCATTGCAAAGATGTTATACAAAAATTGTATTCAGTGATGATGACAAAATTAGTAATTTTTCTGTGGATACTTTTGTGGTATGTTGCAATATCCATGTAAAATCAGCTGTGTTACTGTGTGGACAGTGTTCTGAGACAAAGTTTAATCTTGCCTGTTAATCTTGCCTGTAACTGCTGTTAATTTTGGTGGCCACAGTGAGATCAAAGATCTTTTCAAAGCACTCTGTATTTTTAGACCATATTAGTTATTCAGAAAACCATTATAATACATTACATTTTGGCTGAAACTGTGAGCACAAAGCAAACTTGGCCAGATGTTTCACTTGGGACATGTAAGAAGTGAGAGAATTAGCGATCATCAGGCTAGTTAAGGTTTCCATTTGAAGTCCTCCTTTGTTACATACAGAGGCAGAAGATCTCATTCTTCAGGCAGTGTATGACTGTCTTGATGCCAAGAATATACTTGTTTTCTCCCTGCAGTTGTCTTCTTAATTTGCCATGTGTTGTCTGCATTGTTTAAAAAAACAAACAACAAGAAAAGCAACAGAAAAAGAAATGTGACAAAGTTATAAGGGCAACAGGAGTCTTGGCTATGCAGCTGTGATCAATGTAGAGCACTGTACATCACCAGGGGTATGCAGAAGAGAGCACATTAAGAGGGAACAGGCATTTGTAGTTTCAGTGCTGCTTATCTTATTAATTTATTTACTTGAAAGCATAATACTGTTTTTATTTTTTTCTGTAATTCCCTAGGGTTTTAGAAAAACAAACTGAAGACACCAATCTAGATATTGTGGAATCCTAACAACACCCACAGGGGTCATCAGCAAGATGGCCATCTGACATCTGGATACACTTGACAACCATCTCCTACTTGAGCAAACTGTGTCATTAACAGCAGTAGCAGAGTTATCTTTTTTACTGGCTGTCAGTAGATGGGAAGAAAGGGTGTGCATCCTGTGGATTTCCTCACGTCCTGATGGGAGTTGAGAAACTTCTCACACCATCCAAGTCCCTGAGAAGGAAGCCTTGGCTTCCTGACCAGGTCCTCAAAGACTGAACCTTTCTGTTCTTGTCCGACTACTCCTCATTTTCCTGCTTCAGTCTTCCATCTCATCCTCCTACATGCCACTGTATTTTGTTCCAATATTCTTCTTCCTTGATTCTTCATCTCATTTCTCTATATTGCTTGTAGCTACCTCAGGGCTCTCTCCAGTCTCCTGGCTCACTCTCGGTTCAGTTCTCCCTGGTTTGCTGTCTTCTGAGCTCAGTACTCTCCGGAGTTAGGTTAGATGAGCTGGTACCACTTCAAAACCTCTGAGTTTCCTGTTATCTCCTGATTACTCCTGGTGTCAGGCTCTTACCCCCTTACTACCTGCTTACAGGTGCTACTGCACAACCTCTCTGCTCACAGTTTTCAGTCCCTCCACTTCCTGTAAGAGATTCCTTCATCCCATCCTGCATAATGGGTCCCATTCTAAATCTTGGAGCACTTGAACATAGGGTATGTTTCTGAGTGTAACCTCTCTGCAAGCCTGGTTATTGTGCTGCCTGCATTTAAGTTAGCCAGGTTTTATCTTCAGATCTGATGAACTTCCTTTCTTCAGTGTACTCTTTCCTGAAATAAGTTCTCAGAGAAGTTACCTGTGTGGCTGTTGAATGAGAAGGGAGTGCAGACAAGGACTGTCTTATATTGTGTTTAAATTTTATAGTTAAATCAGCTTGTATTATAATCAGTTGTGTTATAAGGAAACGGAAAGCTGACAGCGCATCTTTCAGCTCATTCACTTCAGTGCTGTGTCCGAGAATCACCAGGTTTAAGTTCAGAGGGATGATCAAATAATCTTTTTTGAATTCATATGCTGGGAGCCCTTATATTCCACTCCCTTAATATATAATGGATCTAATAAATTGAATACTGACATGGAGATGATCATAGTTCCTTAAACAAGGTTTGAAATGCCTGAGGAAAAGCACACACATGTGGATGAGAAACAATATGAATTACTGCCTTCACCAATATGATGGTGTTTTTCTGAGAGCTGACATGATGGCAGTATGTAAAACAGTTATAAACTGAATAAACAGGTCATGTTATAGTATGTATATGACACCTTCTGACACATTTATTGCCACAATATATTCCTTTACACCATTTTCTTCCAGTTCATCACAATATAAGATACAAAAAGTATCTTACAGTTTATTCAAGCGGAAATGAGGAGTAACCTTAATTCTCATTAAGCTGAATTTTATTTGATCCTCTCCTAAGTAGAGTTGAGTGACATTTAAATGCTCCATTATAAACCTATAGAAAGCAAATAATGCCACTGGGGAGGTTTCCTCAAAATGCATGAAAGTTAAGGATTGTGACTAGGTTAAACTTGACTTACTCATTGTTGATCTGTATCAATGACAAGAATATGGTTATTTTACTTGGAAAAGTCATAATATTAGGCATTGATGACTGGGCTAAGTTAATCTAAGGAGGTCTGATTTATATGGTTTTATATATCATGCCCAGTCTCTTAAAGCTGTTAAATGTTTCATTTAGAAATAATTTTGCTAGTGCTAAGTGCATTAGCATGCACCAATATCAGATGAGGAGCTGGGGTGCTCAGGTATTTTGTCTTTGAAATATCCTAATGTTTGTGAACACTTTCAGTGACTTGCATTTTAAAAAATCCTCTTCTGAAACAACTGTCAAAATAAGAAAGAAACACACAAGTTTGCTAGCTTTATAAAAATAAAAAGCATCATTTCTAAATTCTAAATAGGCCAGCACTTTGGATATGTAGGGGAAGGTGATGGCTGTGTTTGAGTTAATATTATTTCTCTTCTTTGGAGAGAGCACCTGGAGACCCCATTTGTGATCAGTTCCCCATTGTGTATTGTTTATACACATAATAGCCTTTGGTATGCAGGAGGTCAGACAAGAAGGTGTTCCAGACCTGTCTGGCCTTAGTCTATGAATAATAGAAGATATTTGCTGCCCAATGTTTACAGTGAAAATAGACCTGGCAGATGGTGAGGAAACATAGAGGTGCTCTGAATTCCCATTTTATAGCTGGATAGCTGAGAAACTGATAGGCAGCTTGCCCAGGGTCACAGGGAAAGCTGAGGTAGTACCAAAGCTTCCTTTTGCAGTCTCTAGTAGTTAACAGACTGACGGGTGCAGAGGCTGGATACCAGATACCATTGCCAGCTCCTCTTTAGTTGCTTTTGAGGAAGTAATACTGCTATGAAGCAGTCTTTGCTGGCTCCTCCTGTAAAGGATGTACCAAGACCCAGCCTTTGGACTGACCAAGTGCAGGAACAGGACCTCACAGTTCCATCTCTACATGCTTAATGAGGGCAGGAATAACCTTATGCTAAGCAACTGTTTTCACTGTAAAGAGGATGTATTCATAACTGCATTTAGCAAACCAAATAACCTAACTGTAGCAGTGATCTTTAGATGTAAATTCACTTCAGGGACTTAAGGTTCACCTAGGTGCCTGTCCTTCAAACTGCCTGTGTCCAAACTTTAAATTTTTGCAAGTCCCTACCCAGATGGACACTGGACTTGCACAGTTTCTACATGTGCCTACATTTATTTACATTAGAAGTCCCAAGACACCTAAAGCTCAGTTTCAGACTACGACTTGAGCTGCCTCAAATGGGACAGGACCCATCTCTAGGGATTTTCACTGTTCATAAAGTTGGGGTTTTGCAGCCTGTCCCAGCACTTGTGCTCCATCTTCTGTTGTTCTTAGACTAGGCTCTGCAAAATACATGGGAGACTTAAGCAAATGCTGCTTTCTGTTCAGCTGCTCAGTGCGTGTTGTATTTGTGCAGGAAGGCTGGAGTCTGGTGTAACTAAATGGGTTTAGACCTGCATCCCAGCAGAATGCTCTAGACACTAAGCTATACCTCTCAGTGTTGGGGTCATGCTTACTTCCCTGTATTTGCCACAAATATAGTGTGTTTCCTGCTTATTATGCTGGGCTTTTTTTTTTTTTTTTTTTTTTTTTTTTCCAATCTTATTCCAAAGCATCCACATTTCTCCACATACCAGCATATGGAACCCAGCAGCATTTCACAGGGGTGCCTGAATCCCTGCAGTTGCAATGGCTTGCTCACTACTGCTAAACTCATATCAGTAGCTTAACCTGCCCAAACTCATACCTGCCTAACTGAAAACTGGTGGCCTCACTTTTGCTGATTTTTCTGAAGTTTCTTTCCTAAGCAGTGGAGAGAAACTGGTGAGTGTGCTTAAAGACTTTCAAAGCATCAGAGAGAGCACAGGGGGGAGTCCTGCTTTCCTGCTGCCTTGCACAGAGCATTTCCCGTGCCTCAGGTTCCAAAATGTTAACTGGAAACAATACACCCTCACACGAGGGAAGGCAGAAAAAGGGAATATTTGTTATTCTTCTAAACATAAGCAAATCTAGAAAAATTGGCTAGAGAGACGGCTGCTGTTATAATAGCTGTGCTAGCCCCAAATTATATTTCACATTCTGTTCCTGCTGCAGAGGAAGAGAGATGCTGCTTTTCTTATTTCAAACTGTAATCTTACCTGATGGAAGTCTAATTAACACTTACTGCAAAGATTTTGGATGTAGAGAGAAGCAAAAATGATGGTGAAAATTTGCAATATCGCATTTGTTTTGCCTGAGTTGTATGCAGTCTCTACATCATGTTTTTCCTCCTGTGCACTTGGGATCTTTTTAATGTTTATTTCTTAAATCCCTGAGAATCCTGAAAAAGGGACAAAAGTTGAGATGCATTTAGCTAAAATTAGGTGTCTAAACTCTGCATGTCACAGGCTGTAGAAGCAAAAGGGTAAAAACTTCTTTGTTTCTCTTAAAATGTACATTCTCTTACATTTAAACCTTTGTCTTACAGTAGCAGTGAAGCCACAGTCGGAAGCTCAAATGAACAAATACACCCAATCTGCAGTTTTGAATAATCTAGTTTTGGATATTTTTTTTCTGGCTTGCTCTCAGCTGAAATGCAGGATTTATTTGTAAAGTTAGAGCAAAATCATAGCTTTTTGTTTGAGAAAGATGTGAAGAGTTGTTTTACACAAAACCAGCTTTCATTTCTCAGCCCATGCGCTCAAGAGATGCTGGTCTTAATGGATAACACATTTTGGACTTTGTTATTTGTAAAGATGATATTCATAGAAAAAAAAAACTGTGAAAATTCTCTTTCATTTTTCATACAGTCAAAGGCAAATAAGCACAGCGCTAAGGTACTTGTCATTTGATTCAAAGTGTGTTTTCCTTTTTGCTTCAGTGGAAGCACGTGCTTTATGCTGTTATTATGGGGGTTTGTGTACATAACTGCATGCTACATTGAGGAGTTAGATAAAATCAAGAACTATTTGAAGAACACAAAGATATAGCTGCAGTATGTGCACGTTTTACATACATGTTATATATTTGATACATTAACTCCTGCTTCAGATGCAAGTGAGTCAACCGTTGTCAAGCTGGCAATAGTTTGGAGCAACGATTTAAGCTTCACGTGCAGTTGTTTTTCACTTGTGTGAAATTCCTTTGGGAAAATATTGTACATAATTCCACTAATTTGTTGTGTAGTTTCAGTTGGATATACTTAGTCTGTGCATCATTTGTCCACTTAATTGGATGTCAAAGAAATGTGGGTGGCAGATTAGCATTAAATTAATTTTAATGCATTTTGGAAAAAACAACAAACAACAACACAACAACAAAACAAACAAAAAAACCCCAAAAACACTTCTTCATCTAAATAATGCTAAACTTATTTTGACTATATATTTTTGCTTTCCAAAACCAGGCTGCAGTTCAGTACCAGCCAGTTTCAAGGATCTTAATGGTTTTCGACATTGTCTGGTTATTTTTAAACAGTTAAAAAAAAAAAAAAAAGGGACAAAAAAAAATTACAGAAACATTATTGAGCATGTATTCTGTTTCCAGGAGAGGGGGGAAAAATGAAATCTATTATTTAAGAAAGAAATACAGCCAGTATGATAAAAGTGCCTTCCCACGTCTTCTGGCCAGGTGCTACATGCATATAAATGTTTCACGTTAAGCTTTAAGATCAAGGAAGAGTCTGTGGGGAACCTTGTTTCCTGGAGATCTGCTTGCTACAGTAGCTCCCAAGTACTGACTTCCTTTTTTTTTTTCTTTTTCTTTTCTTTTTCCTTTTTTTTTTTTTTTTTTTTTTGCATGCCATTATCTTTTTCCACAGCAATGAAACCTGCAGTTCCATAGGTTTGTTGGATACTCAGCCTAACCCAGCTTAGCCGCTATAGCTGCTGCTTTATGTGTGTTTAATTATTAGTAAAGCACTTGCATCAATCTTTTCCTTTCAAAAAATATAATAAACAATTTAAGCTAAAAATTACTGAGAAATATTATTATCAATATAAATGACAGAAGTTATGCTCAGTCAAGTGTAAGATAGTAAATGTCAATAGTCTTTGTACAGAGGTATTAAGGAAAGCACAATAGAGGCAACAACTTAGGATGCAACAAAGCCCTACAAAAATAACCAAAACCTGGTAGTTTATCAAGGGTAAGAGTTAGTATAGGAATTGTTTTTTCTGTTCTTAGGGATGAAGGATCCAACCTATAGGTCTTTGTCTTCCTGTGTCCTGCCTGCTCCTGTCTCACTCTTTAACGTATTTGAAGGTACCTCTGATACATCAGGACGCCTGAAAACAGGTGTCACGGAGATGCTCGGGAAAAGGCTAATAATGACAATCTACTGTCTGGAGGGTTCATGCTCGTGCATTTTCTCTGACATGACACTCATATCAAATATAAACTTAACAAGGACTGATCTGTAT
>NW_009952533.1:9415571-9437377 GCF_000747805.2 Chaetura pelagica | reverse complement strand
GGAAGAGTAATTGTGTTGCTCAAAACCAGATATATAGTTGGTATTGTGTAGAAAGGGAAATATTTTTGCCTATACCCAAGTTTTGTTTGTGAGACCAAGTAGCCTATATATACATATATGTGTGTGTGTCTTCGTATGTTTCTATAGAAAACTTACACTTTTCACACTTCTGTTTCTCTTCCTCAGACTAAACAACCCCAGTTCCCTTAGCTTCTCCTTGTATGCTGGTGCCCTCCAAACCACTCACCAGCCTTGTTGCTCTTCTCTGGACATGCTCCAGGACCAAAATGTCTTTCTTACACTGTGTTGCCCAGAACTGAACACAGTACTCAAGCTGTGGCCTCACCAGTGCCAAGTACAGGGCTATGATCACTTCCCTACTCCTGCTGGACACACTGTTTTTGATACAGGCCAGGATGTCATTTGCTTTCTTGCCCACCTGGGCACACTGCTTGCTCATGTTCAGCTGGCCATCCACCAGTACTGCCAGATATTGTTTTACTGAGCTGTTTTCCTGCAATTCTTCCCCAAGCCTGTAGTGTTGCTTTGGGTTATCTCTCTGTCCCATATTTTATTATGTAATTTTAATTTCATCATAATCTTAATACTTAATTTACCTTTCTTTGTTCCCACTGTAGCATTTGTTGTTGGTTGCTTTTTTTCTTCCTCCAAAATATGGAAGAGTTCTACTTTTCTGATTCATTCAAGCCCAAAATATAATTGGTTTTATTTTTTATTTTTAGGCTCAAGAATTTTTCTCTACTCTTGGGGTTATAGAGGCATAAGATGGAGCTTTGTACTTCTGAGAAAAAGAATATATAGTTGTTGGGACTTGCCCACTCTGAGGAACCAAGGACCCAAACTCAAAAAAACCCACAAAAAACAAACAAACAAACAAACAAAACAATCAAGAAAACAACCTGGAAGCCACAAACCACTTTTCCCTGATGTGAAAAAACACATCATTTACACCCATTTCTAACAGAACACATTAGGTGTAAGGTAAGTCTCACTTATTGATAATGTAAATGGTTTGGTCTGTTTGTAACTGAATTTCAAAGATGCGTGCTGAAAAAGAAAGAGAAGTATTTAAAGAAGTGTGCCTGCTTAGGAAGTGTACTCTGAAATACACAGAGCTTGGCTTCTGTCTGCTACATCTTCATGCTTTCCCTGCAAATCGAAGCGCTTGGTCATTAACACAGTGAGTCACAGTAATGTGTTATGATCTGATCTGGCATTTATAAGGAAATAGAGTGTCTAGCTGTGGATCCCTCTCCTACAGGTCATTTGTCCTAGTGATAAAGAGAGTGCTTGCTCCCAGGAGAAAGCAAAGCTGCCCATTATGTCAGCTCACACCCTGGAAAAGGCTACTGGTTTCAGTGCATCTGATTGTGATGTGCTTTCTAAGTGGGGTCAGTGTTATAGCTGGGAGGGGGGAGCAGTTGCAGCCATGAGTGATGCTCAGAGAAATGGTGTAACTGACTCTGTCAAAGATTAATATGAAATGTAGACAAGATGGCTTGTCTTATATTTGCTTTAAAAACAAACAAAAAACAACAAAAAAACATATATAATGATTTGGGGTTGGACCATTGATTTGTATGTCAGATAGATGAAAAGCAAAATTTCTATGATGCCTTTATCATTATTCTGACAAGAACTGCTTTTAAGACTGATAAAGAATGCCAACTTTTGACATTACTAGAACAGCCATATCAGCTTTAATTTTCTTTTGTTTTCTTGTTGTCAAAGAGAGGCTATTTAGAGATAAATTATGATCTCAAACCAGTTAATCTAGTGACGTGCATCTTTTATTTTTTTCCATAAATTGCCCTAGCTGGTTTATAGAATATTATATCATCTCATTGAGAAGCAAGGTACAGAAAGTAGAAATTGCAAATATCGAACCTCATCAGTCTTCAGGCCAGAAGTTCTCAAACCGCTGAAAAAGCAGGGATGAGTTGCCTGCAGCTGAACCCTTGTGTCATACAGCAGAGTTAAATGTACAACCTGTCTGCTCTGCTTGCCTGTGCTTCTGTGTGTGCAGTTTCCTTGGCATGCTGGAGACCGCTAGAGTGTGCTCAATTTTAAGCCTGACAGGAAGCACACACAGAGGAGCACAGGGAGAGCTCAGGGTTGCTGAAAGTTTATTTTTTCCACTAAATTAGGGAGCTAGTGCTCTTGTCATTATAGATCAAAGTTAATTGACCTCATGCTATTAGCATCAGTGTAGTTACAGCACAGAGTTTATACAGAAAGCCGGAGAGTTTGAAACTGGAGAGATTAATTTTTGACCAATCCATGTGCATACACTGCAGTTTCACACTTTGGGTGAGGAGTAGCTGTACAGTTTATGACAATTTCATTCCAGTTTGTTGCCTCAGATCATACTTGGGCTCCAATATATTCTGTTCCAAACCAATCTTTACTCTTTTCCCTCTTCTCTTTTCTCTGCATTTCTTCTTTCTGCTACTTTACTAGCTTGACGGATGTTCAGCCGTGGTGTTTTCTATCAAACATAATTGACAGCTAATAATACTTTGCGCCTTTTTCACCTGGCATACTTGATGTTTTCAAAACCTTTATGAACATTAGCTGAATCACGCATCACCCAATCAAGTAGGCCAGCATTATTCATGTATTTTGGCAGGTAAGCTAAACTAGAAAACAAAATCAGGTAGTTTCCTTATGACCACAAGACTATTTGTACAAGAGTCAAGACAAAAATATGTACCTTCTGCCATCTATTCCTATGCTTGATGGTACAACGTGGGGTTTTTTTCCAAATATGTATATGATTATGATTAAAGGGTTGTGAGTAACAGTGTTTTGGGAGCAGATAATGACTTCTTTATACTAGAAGCTTTCATGTGTAATATATCATCCTCAGTATGTTATAATAGGACTGACAGAAACGGGGAGCATATTAAAAAATCCTCACTGCAGCTCAGCTGGATGTTAGCACAGATGTATAAGACGATATGTAAAGTAAAAGAGAGAAACAAAGAATTGGAGGGAAGGGTGAGACAATCCTGATTAAATCAGCAGAAAGTATAAAGAATTACAGAAAAAGAGAAGAAAGAAAATAGGGAAGAAAGAGAAGTCAGGATTAATATGCAAGATTAAATTATATCTATTATCAATACTGTGCACAGGATGTAATGTAGAAGACATCCTTTAGTAAAATAAGCATAGAGAACCTAGAATCACACAAGTTTGGGACATAAAAATAGTATTTCCTGTCACAATGTGTAAAGACTACTGTCAGCCTTGTCTATTTTTAATGCATAATGGTAAGGGAATAGAAATTTTCTATGTTTCACTATCGTCATGTGCTAATGTCATATATCAGTGTTTACCATACCATATCATATACCTGCATGTTATCAGTGAACAGAAAATATTTGGAGATAAATTCTTAATTTACCAGTGATGAATAGCACCTCTGTAGCAGAACACAGCCCCAAAATAAAAATACCATGCAGAGAGATATTGTAAATTAAATCATCCTTTCTTTTTCTTGTACTGTGTGTGTTTGCAGTGTCCTCTTTCAAGACTCTGGTATCACAGAATAACTGTTAGTGTTTAGTCACTTTCTGCACCAGTGATTCTGTCTGCTGGGGATTAAATTGATTTTTCACATCTCAGCATAAGAAGGCCCAGTCTGTGCCCTATTGCCTGTGAGTGTGTGGTGGCACCAGCAGTAAGGAATGTCAAGCCAAATGCTTTTAGGACAAGAGCAATGATGATGGAAATACTACAGAGAGCTTCAAGGTTTCATGGAACTGTGGACATTTTCTTATTTGAGTAGGTCAAAATATGGCAAAAGGCTTTGTGCTGTAGGATCTTGCTGCCTTGTTAATGTTTAAAAAAAAAGGTGTGTTATTGTTCCTTAGTTTGAAGTAACATTTATTTCCTTTTACACCTGGATTTAAATGTCAATTATTTAAGCATGAAATTAATTCATATTGTTTTTTATAATCCTATTAAAAGATGTCTGGGAAGTATCTGTCTCCTGGGAAGAGCAGAAGGTTAGGGATAGATGTGGGAGCAAGGAGATTGATTGATTGATGCTACATTGGCTGAGATTTTACTGTCTGAATGTGTTGTGCCACCAGGCAGTGGCTACATGTAATTGCTGCTGGAGCACTTAAAACTTCTAAACAGACTAAAAAGAATAGCAGATTCTTCCTGGGTTTGTGCTGCTCTCTGTTGCACCTCTCTGATCTTACAGTTTAATAAATGATATGGTAATAGACGAAGGCCAAAGGGACTGTAGTGGCAAAATCAGTACATAGAGAAGCACAGTCATGGAGTATGAAGGCCTATTGCAAGGATCGGGCGTTACTTTTCAGGTTTCCCCTAATGATGCGTGTAATCCCTCTGTTGCATGTATGATTCAGTGTTTGGGAACATCACTTGCTTTTATATGGTGTTCCTGTAAATCAACCCTCATTCATTTGAAGCCCAGGAGAACCTAACTCAGTGTTTGGAGAAGGTAGATTCAGATCTAAATCCTAACAAATGGGGTGTGATGCTCTTATGAAAGTATGACAGTGTTTGGCCTCTGTGATATGTTTCTTTCCTCAAAGAAGGGTCTCAATTTACAGGAAAAAACTTCCCAGGTTGATGGTAGATGTGACTAGTAAAACAAGTTCTAAACTAGGAAACTGCAAAGAATGCTGCTAAAATGCCTTAGCTACTTAAGCCTGCTGCAACCTGCAAAAGGAAAAGAGGTATATTTGCATGATGATGAAATTAAGAACAAAGTGAGTTTAGCAATGGCAAACTGAAGAATACATCGAGCGCACTGGAGGAACTGGCTGTTCCTCCTACTGCTAGATGCCTGAACAATAGGGTGAACAAATTCTAAGTCCTAATATCAGATACAAAACCAACTCTTGAATCAGTGTTAGAAATATGGTAGCCATGACATACTCTGGATTAAAGAATTGGAAGTTATAAATTGATGGCAGTGAATCAGCAAAAGAATAGTGATGCATTGTGCTTAGTTTCACTGAACAGCAATATCTAAAGGGGCTGGACGTAAAAACTAAATTTAGAGCAGATTCAATTTTGTTCAGTTTCTGAGAAAAGTAAAAGATAAATCTGTACTTCTGAGGCCTTAGAAAGGCAAACTAAAAAACAGGATATTTCGTGAGTACTGGGGATCTTACATATATGAAGTTGGAGGAGGCATATAATAACTTTGAATCAAAAAAAGTTTTAGCAGCAAGCTAAAATATATTGAGATATTTTGGAATTTTTATTCCCCCCTCCAGGTGTTGCAAATCCTCTGCTAATTCAGCTAGTTTTCCTTCCTTGTATTTTTTTAATACCACAGAAAATAACCGTGGTGAGGGACAGTAACCATTGGCATTCAGGTATTTCTGAAAAGTGACCACAATAGGACACTGCTCAAATTCTTGTTGAACAGTTAACCTGTTTTGAGCCTCCTTGTCTGCGGTGCAAAAAGCACCATTGGCTGCATCACTGCTGAATTCTGCTCCCATTATTACTTGGTTTTTGTTCTTATTAGAAACACAGTAGGCATGACAAGATATTCCTCAGATCACGCTTCTGGCACCAGAAATTAATACGTTGCGATCTGCGACCTATTATGTCTCCTTTTTGGAGTGTATTTAGCTTGTCAGGATCTGCTGAGAGGTCCGCACATGGCACTCGCCTCTCACAGAGGATCAGTGAACTTGTGAACTGGCTTAGTGAGTAACTTGCTCAGTACTTGCTAATATTTCCAATAACAGCAGACAATCCCCAATTGTCAATCAGGGAAGGCAGCCAGGAGAGGGTTCAGTGCCACCTGGAGCAGCCATCTTTAAGTCAGTTATGTTTGCTGACCTAAAGGGCATTTCATGTTCATGTGAGGAAATACCTGATCCTTCACAGTAGCACTCATATCCACAGGGGTCTTCTGGGTGTGAGGCTATGGGTATGGGCAGGGATAATTGTTATTGCAATTATTCTAAGACACTATTTAAAACCTCACCACTGAAATTGCTAGTTTAAAATTTCAATTTGTATCTTATGCTACAATATTAAAATGAGTATATTCTAAATTCTAGTTGGGGGAAAAGAGTCAATTTAATAGGCTGCAGGCTTTGATAAACAATAAGCAAAAAGAGGAGTTTCCACTATTTATGTATTGTTTCTATAACATTGTACAACAATAGCTTCATGTTTGCCTCATACACTCTGCTGGGTGTGTATCTCAAGTTTACAGCATGATTGTAAATTCTTTTAAGGCACAGCACTTGGGCAACTCACTGGCTTCTGTGACATAAGTGCCTTTTCTTCTGCACTGGTTCTTTAGTCTGAAATGTAGCTTTTGTTGCTTATCTAAAAGGAATAGTGGATTGAAGCAAACTAAAACTATAAAACATGCTTTGTAAACAGTATTATTTAGGCAGTACTACTCACAATGTTAAAACACAGAGTTAGGGTTGTTTTTTTCTCTTTTTTCTTCACAAATGATGAGCTTTTGAAGTGATCATGCAGGTATTACAGATATTCCAGTGTATCTGCAGTTCAATCCTTAGCTCTTGTTTCTCTGAGCTTCATATAAAATTTGATGGGGTTTTTTTCCCCTTTATTTTCTGCCTTTAACTATTGGAAATCAAACAGTCAACACATTCAAAACATAGCAGTTCTTTGAATCCTTCTGGAAGACTCCCTACTGTGCTCTCTGAATTTTTAAGCTTTTCAGCATTTCATATGACAACTATGTTTTCTTCCAATGGACATGTGCACTGCAGAGTCTGCCAGCTTTTTCCCAACTGTGTCGCTCAGAACTAACTTCAGCATTGCTATGTCATCTTATTTTTGATAGCTGGAAGTGTTCATGTCTTTATCAATGAATCCTGTAACCATACTTCTTGTGCTGGAAGAGTAAATACAAATTATGGTAGCCCCTGGGTTAATCTCTCCTCATATTAAGTTTTGCTTGCAGGCTGGAGTCACCAAGGCAATGTGTTTTTGTTTCAGTCTTGCTCTGTGTGCTCCCTCTAGTGATCCAACCACGTAAACCACTTCTTTCTGATGGGGGAGAACTGGAATTTCCCAGGTGGCTCACAAAACGTTTAATGAAGTGTGCGTAGCACAACCATTTCATTACAACATATTGTGTACTTTTGCCTTTAATAACTGCGTTCCTCATCCAAGAAGTCTCTATAGCTTTCAAAAATGAATTACACTGGTATTATTTTTCTCAGAATATATTTTTCCATGACAAGAATAGCACTTTCCTAAACTATTGTATTTATTAGCAACCTGTTACCCTCTGACACTACTGTCATTTTCATCAGCCTTGATAAAATGAGTATCATTTAAAATCTCTTTAAAAATTATTAAACTAGTTTTACTTTATTTGTTTCATTTGTGTGTGTGTGTGTTTGGTTTGGTTTTTTTAACTGTGCATGAAGCAAGAAAATGAGAGTCTGTAAAAAATTAGAATTTTTATTCTGATTTTATGGCAGTAGAAAAATGAGACTAGCCTGAGAGTGAAATAGTTTTCCATGGTGGGGCAAAGGAATTGTACTGTCCTGATGAAGAACAGGCTGATTTAGGTGGTGTTTTCTATGTCCAAGCCAAAGTATGAAGCTCAGTGCTCCTATTCCAGGTAGGTGCTGCTTTAGCCTCAGGAAGAGCTATTGCTTCTCTTCTTAACAGTTCAGAGTTTCTGTAGAAACAGAAGCCCATTAACATTTTCATGCTTATTTGATCTTTCATTGCTTTTGCACATGCCTATTATCTACTGCATTTTCTCTATCCACTAAGTATGTGAAAATATGTATCAATATAGTGTTTATATAGGGCAGAAGATCTCAACTTTCTACATTACAAGTGAATTTTACACTATTACATTCCTCTAATAATGGCATAGAGGGGAATTAATTCCCTTGAAAAAACTAAAATAACATTGGCTCCCTGTAATTTACAGTACCATTGCTTAAATAATTGTTCTTAAGTTATGAAACCATTTTTTCAACAGTGTGGACAGAGCTGAGAATTAATTACCACTGGCACCTCTTAGCTAGGCTGAGGAATTAAGAGGCAAAGAGATTGAACTGCCTTTTGATTCAGAAGTCATTCTTCTCAAATGTGCTCTTACATCTTTGGAGAAATCACGTATAACCTAGTTGCTGTGGACAGGGGTAGGATGCAAACTCCTTCCAAAGAGGTCCTTCCAGCATGGATGTTCAGTCTCCTGTGATAAATGTCATTATAAAAGCTTCATTCATTGTGTAATTCAAAGGAGTTAGAATGGTAACTGAAATAATGTCATTTCTCATATGTTCACCTAAAACTATTAGAAAGCAATATATTTGTTTTAAATTGTGGCTTTATCTCCCCATATCAGAATTCTGTCCTTGGAGCATCACAGAAATGGGTTTTTTGTTCAATTCCTGACAGTTGTTCCAAAGGAGCACTTCTGTTGCAAGCACAACAGCAGCTGCAGCTACAGGTCAGCTTCTCTTGTTTACAATGTGAATCATAACAGTTTGGGTTGGAAGGGACCTTAAAGAACATCTAGTTCCCAGCCATGGACAGGAACACCTCCCACTAGACCAGGTTGCCAAAAGACCCATCCAGCCTGGCCTTGAACACTTCCAGGAAGGGGGCATCTACACAACTTCTCTGGGCAACATGCTCCAGTGCCTCACCACCCTCACAGCAAAGAATTTCTTCCTAATAGCTAATCTAAATCTTAATTACAGCCAAATTCTGCCCTGCTTGGGCAAACTTTAGCTTCCTCTGAACTTCAGGAAATGCTGAAAATCTGTGGAGCAGTGTTTAGTGATGTGCCAGTGTCAACATTTAATACTACTGTTTCTTTATTCACAAAGTACAGTATATAAACAACATCCAATTCTTCTGGTGATGAGTATTTCTCAAATAAATGGCCACAGGACTGGGTCCTTAATTTGCCAGCAACCAGGGCATTTGAATGAACTGTGCCTTGGGCAGGAGATTTGGTAATTGCTCACATGGAGTTTTGCTTCGGGTAAAGAGTATCTTTGATAGATCCAAGAGGCATTAAATATAATGTGCATGTGTGATTGACCTGTACATGCACAGTGAATCTTACTGGTCCAGAAAAAAAAAAAAAAAAAAAAGCAGCAGTATGTAATTTTTCAGTAGCAAGCAGCAATTCCAGATTGAAACCTATCTATAGTAAAAGCAATCTGCAATTAGCCTGACAGCAAACTTTGCCCATTGCTGTTGTGCACTAATACTGCCAAACTTCCTGATGAAGTCTCTCCTATTTAATTCATTCCTGTAGTTGAGGAGAAAAACAAACAAACAAAACACAATAAAAAACCAACAAGCCCCTCCCCCCAAAAAAAACCCAAAACAACCCAAAACAAATAAAAAGCCAAGAAAAAAACAAACAGCAAAACCTAGAACATGTCCCATTATGAAGAATCAAGGAATTATGTCAAGCAAATAGCAAAAGGAAAAAAGAAAGATAACTGTGTAGACTGGCTTCCTTGTGCAAGCCAGAGACAAAGGGGATAGGAAAACACTGAAGGACTCCCCAGGTGTACCAAAAATGTGGAGTTGCTGAGTTGATTGTTCATATCAGCTAAAAAGGAGTGAGTATCTCTAGAGATGAGTGGGTAGAAACTCCAGCAAACTCTTGCAGAGGTGGAGATAACAGTGCTGAAAGAGACTTCTGTAAACTTTTAATAAAGAGGACAATGCTGGTAAGATCAGTACCTATTTTTCTAATGTTTGCTTGAGTGCTTAATAAAAAAAAATAACCCCCCAAAACAAACAAAAAAACAAAACACAAAAACGCATCAAAAATTTTAAAAATCCCACACAAACAAGCAGTTTGTGAATACCAAATAGAACCAGCTCAGCAAACTGGCAAGCTGTACTGCAGAAATCCATCTGAAGGCTGTGGGATTCACCAAGGAAGTGTGATGGAGGAGAAACCTGACCCAGAAGGAAGGCTTACTAGCAGAACCAAGCCAGATGTGAGCATGTCTTTCCCTGTAGTAATGACACAGCTATTCAAGGCTGCTGCTTTTTTTTCTTTCTTTTTAAATTCAAATGGAATTATATTTTTGTTTTGCTTTGCCTATATTAAATTGGGTAATAGCCCACATTCCCGTTTGATCTGGGCAGCATTTTTATATTTTTTCTCTTTTTAGCACCCTGAATGATTTGACAAAACTGGTTCCCACTCCTCTGCAAATCACAAGGTAACTAATATTGAATCCTCTTCCCTCATTTGTGTGCTGAGTCCAGAGAAATTTTAGTGAAAGCTGAGAATGCAAAGCCAATGCTTCCAGGTATTTTAAGTAAAATAAAGTCTACTTTCGGGTTTAATGTAAATGTAGCCTTGCTTGCACCCTTCCCCCAAACACTGAAACCAGCAAAGAATAACTCAACAGAAGGGGTTGATCTTAAGAGTTACATCAGTCAAATGGTGCTCCAAAGCAAGGAGCAGCTCAAATACAGTTTTAGCACCTCTGCCTTTCAGAACTCAGTTGGATGTAATGTCTACATCAAGGAACTGACAGAGTGAAGCTAACTGATGTGAAAAAACCTCACTCCTTCTGAGGAAGCTTCTAAATACTGGTTGTCTAAATCTATTGATAAGCAGGGATGCATTATTAATGAAGCCTACAGCCTGCCTAGTGCTGCTCAGATGGTTCAAGCATTTAGTAGGAAATATTTCTGTGAAGTGCTGCACAGAATAATGACAGTGTCTGTCTTAAATCGAACAAATGACTGTAGCAAGCTCTGGGGAGGCTCAGAGCAAAGCAGATGCTTTCTAAGTGCAAGGCAATGGGCTACCGCCTGCTGCAGGCAGGCAGGAACAGTCCACTAAATATTGACTTGTTAATAATTCAAGACAACAGGAACCCCTAGCTCTTCGAGCATGGCACTGCCCCTTCATCATGTGGCTTTTCATCACCCTAATGAGCTACTTGAAGAATCAGGCACTGAAACGTCTTGCAGATAGTCTCCAAAGACTGGGATTCAAGGTCCTGTAATTCTGAATAAGTTGTTAGCAGTACACAAAACTGAGAGGTTTTTTTAAATGGCACAATCAGAGCTTTAGCTAAATATTGCTGCTTGCTACCCGTTGCTGCGTAGTGATTCAGTCTGCAGTTTGTACAGCTCCTGGACTGAATGCCTGTCTTTTATCACATCTGACTGAAAATAATTGACATTCCACTTTATTGCAGGCATATTAATATTTTTATTTGCAACAAGAGAAAGAGGTCTGTGAAATTTTATGAGAGATTACTTGTAACTGGAATTCTCAATTCTAAAAAGGAACTTAGTTTTGTGATTAATATGTGTTTGGAACCCTCCACAATCCCTACCTTAGGAACAGATATTAAATCAGCATTTGGAAACTAATACTCTTCAATTGAAATAATTGAATTTGAATAACACATCGACAATGAGTAACCCTTCAAAAGTTAGCAAAGCTTCTATGCAGACTTTATTTGCTCTCTGGTTTACTATGAACAACAGCAGTTGCCTGGCTTGAACACTGCTCCTTTATGATGAAACGCAGGAGCTCCTGTAGTGGTGCATATCCTGGTGATTGTTGCTGGTGCTTCTCTTTCAAGATGCAACATTAACAGGATCTTCCCGTTCATCTCCCACGTTTTGATTTAAAAGACATGGCTTCCCAAAAAAATTTTTGTTCATGTATTTTGGAAAGATAAGGTAGTATTCTTTTATGAGTTATTTCTTGCATGATTTTCCCAGCTAACAGCTAAGTTACCACTCAGTTACCTGACTTCTTTGGAAATTTCACAGGGTATTTTGCTGCACTAAACCAAGCTGACTAGCCTTTGCTCTGTGAAGCATCTTAGTAATTCCAAATAGAGCTTACTAGAGTGTTGTTAAAGCAAGTGATTATCTATACTGAGAAACTTAAAAGTACAGCAAATTAATTAGTGTTGTTACAAAGGGAGTGTTTCCTTCATGCCACAATGAATGGAAGTGTCTTGTGACTTTCCAGCACTGAGCACAAAGCTTTATTTCAAAAAGGTATGAGTGTGTGTGACTTAGCTGCACTGTTGAGTTTCACCTTATGGTCTTTCAAGGTTTTTCTCATCTGTATGCATTGATAGTGTTTGAGTATGTCAGTACTTACAAAATTATCTGGGGTCCCTTACTGAGCTAGTTGAAGTTGCCCCCACACATCCACAAAGTTTGTGCTTCTTTCCCTTATTTCTGTTATTTGTGTTGTTAGAACACCTTGACAACCTGTACTGTTTATCCAGTGGTGGCTGGTCCTTAATGGACCAGCTGGAAGTGGTGTGCACTTCTGTGCACACAATCTGTAAAGTAACACCCATAATTTCAAACTGCAAACTATAATCTTTTCCCAGGTATTCTTTGTTTGTTTGTTGTTGTTGTTGGTTTTTTTCTGATCAGTAGGTCAGTAGGATAGAAAATATCTTCCAGTTTCTTTGTAGAATGGGAATACATGGGCTTTATTTCAAATAAAATTAGCAACTATATAGGAGAAGAGTCTAATGCATTTATCTTTCTTTTGCCTACACTTCTATATTGTGGCTGTAGAAGCTTATTTCTGTTTTCATCATTTGTATCATTCTTTTAGATTATCTTCTCCTCAGCTGCAGCTATTGCAGAAATAACCATGATAATGCCCATGCATCATAAATTATATAGGGAGATTAAATAATTCAACTCTGAAAAAGTAAATTTGCCAAAACAGCTAGAGGTTGTGACAAGGCTCTGTTGTCCTCACTCCTCTTCTGAGATGGTGACCTAGACTAGAACAGAATATAAATAGGTAGCAGTAGGTCACAGACCTGCATAAGAAAGCGAGCTGAGTCTAGTTGGTAGCTTTCCTAGTGCTCATTTTCCTGGTGGGAACAGCTCTTGCCTTCCTGTTCTCACTGTTACTCAACCTGGAGCCAACAGGTAGGAATTATAGCCCAGCAGTAGGCTGCAATATATCTTTTACTGTTTGGTTGGTTGTGGGGTCTTTTGTTTTTGTCGTTTGTTTTTTTGTTGGGTTTGTTGGGGTTTTTTTTTATCCCATCCTCTTTTCCCCCTCCTGACAATAAGAGAAGTTGTGTTTGTTGTGGTGGCAAGGATCAATAATCACATAGGTTCCATGGACAAATCACCCATTTAGGCATATTCAGCTGTGTTACACAATAAGCCAGATAAAGTAGTTTATAACAAAAGTGTGGGAGACTGAAACAAAGATTGTCTGTCTGAGATATTCTGATAGAGACTCCCTGAACTGAAAACATCTAGTGATTATGCAAGGCCTTGCACCAGCCTTGCTGAGATGGGAGACCATGTGTTGGTGTAAGGTTGTGCAGTTGAGTTGTCTCCCTGAATGTTTTGACGGTGTGCTAATAAATGCAGTATGGATAAAAAAAACAGGTGAGGAGCTGTACAGTCTACCACAAGCTCATCACCAACAGCATCCATTATTGGGAAAACTGGGTATGTGGGCAACGTATGCCACCTGGTTTCTGTAATGCAACACTCATGTTTGTATACACTAATGGGAAGATAAGCTAAACCACCTGGCACCTGCAAATGCCTGTCTGGACACACCCTGCCTTTGCAGACAAAACAGCAAGCAAACCCAGGTAAGAAGTTTTGAAGTCAGAGGCTGAAAATTTAGTCCTCAATTTCATTTTCAGATAGATGCTACTTTCAAAGTATATGACTACAAAGTAACAATGACATTTATCTTGCCTGTGATAGTGTTGCTAAACATTGATCACTTTTCTGCTTTCTAAATTAAATGCTGGAATAAACAGCAATCTAGTTTTCTCAATATAATGCTATGTGTTGTCAGATTCTGAGATGACAACAGAATATGTGGCACTGTTGAGGAGCTACATGCATGCTGTTTACATGTTTCAATATCCTTCACTAGGAGAAGTAATAAATTGCCAAATTTCTCACCAACACTGCCAAGTAGACAGGATTTAAGGAGGAGAACATAATAGTGTTATTCAAGAGTGCCTTTGATCATAAGAAGCTTAAGCTTTTGAAATATCTTGCAACTGGCTAGCTTGGAATGAAATTTTTTAAGACAGCAAGGATCTTAAAGCCTTCAAAGGTGTGCTTTCTGTCAAAAACCACTGTGATTGCTCTGCTCTGTGAGGCTTTGCTAACAGAAGAAATACTTGCCTTGTGTGTCAACATTAGCATCTCTGAATGCTGCCAGTACAGTCAGTAAATTAGTTTCAAACTCCTGGTCAGTTCTGTAGCCATTGGGCTAGTAGACCTGTTAGGGCCCCATTAGTGCAGCTACCGGGCAAGTGTGTTGGGGCAGATGCTGCAAGCATGTGAGAGTAAGCACAGCTGGCAGAGAGAGATCCCTCCACCACTGAGTAGCTGTTTGGATTCAGAAATTGCATAGCCAGGAGTAGCATGGACATAATTAAGGCTGAAATGGGCATTTCTTAAAGTATTTCACTGTGGTTTTAACCAAGCAGAGAATTAAGGCCCTCATTTTCCAATAACTTTAATATGATTAGAAATAACACTCAAAAAATCTCCATCAACACATCAGAGGAATCCCTACACACTCTACATGGTGCTGAAAGGGAAAAGAAAAAAGTATGCCTTTTTATTAATTCAGATCTTTCCTGTGATTAAAATTGTAACTAGTTTTCCCTATAAAACCAATTTTGCTTCATCTGCGGTTACTCATGTGAGTAGTTCTTTGACAAAGAAGGAAAAAAATGGGGGGGATTCTGGATTGTCCTAGTGCAGGAGATAGCATCTCCTCCAGCAACATTTGCTGCTGTATTGCAGACTGCACCTGTTGCTCCATTTTAAAAGTGTCTCTCCTGCCCTTCCTTGCATCCCTGCTGACACACTGATTTTTATTTTTTTCCCCTCTGAAGAAAGAACAGTCCTACAGAGAGTGCAGTCAGTTAGAAATGAATATATTCAATATCACCTCCCAAGCTGATCTCATTTCTCTTTAATTGTGTATCTAGACTCTTCAACTGCAAACCCAAAATATCCTAAAAACTTCGGCATGCAAACACTTGTGCTGATTTTGCAAGAAGGTGGACTGATAGTTCGGGGGGATTTAACTGGAAAAGGAGTCAGCTGTTTTGTTAGGACAGCTGGAAGAACAGTCCACCCTATTGATGTTGCCCATTTCCTAGTCATACAGATGACTTGTTCTACTGCCTTGGACATGCCACTTTCTCTCTCAGACTTCTGGGTGTAGGGCCTCATTTCAGTTATTTTAATGGGATTAATGATATCAGCTTAAAGGCACACTAAAATGAGAATCTCATCTGCTGACTGTGAAGAAATTAATCCCTAAATGTGTTACATAGAACTGCTGTAAGAACTTATTCGAAAGGATGCTCTAGAGGAGGTAAATACTTTTGTATCATGATCCGGACTTCTTACACCTTATAGACAACAGTACAATATATGCACCTAAAACTACATCAATGACTCAAGCTTAGTATATATTAGAACACTTTTCTTTTTCTATAAAAGATATTTTTCTATTTTGCATGTGGCAATGATTTTTAAAATGTCAGTTTACTAACCAGGAAAGAAATAATCTTGTCTACTAACACAACAGTGGAACAATGGTACAGCATCTTTTGGGATGTGAGCTAGTGGTGTCACACAACACAAGTGGCCACAAATTCAGGAACAGTTTCAACAAATGCCTCTTCCACACTAACTTCATTTAAGGCAAGAATGTCTCCTTCTTGGGTTGTTTTGGTTTTTGTGGTGGGAGTTCCTCAAACTTGGCAGGGTGTAAAAGCTAAACTACTTCTAAAGTGTAATGCCTGGATTTTAGCTTGATGAGTGCTTCAGGCCTCTGATCTGTTTACCTCCTTTTTTTTCCATTTTTTTAATATTAGAGAGGCAAATACTAAAGTTTTTTCTGAAGTATTTGGACTAGCCAGATCTAGGCTATACAGAAAATAAGAATAAAATGTCAGACCCAGTTGCATCACCCCAAGATATGAGTAATTGCATATGATTTTAATAGACATTACCTGTATTATGGGCCAGGAAAATGACACCCAGAATTCCTGACCGGAGTAGATAAAACCATGTAGATAAACAGATGCAGTCTCAATTAAGCTATAATGCTATGTTCAAATTAATATTTTTATATCTATATATATTTGTTAAACAGTAAGTGCTTCTGCAGCTCTCTTTATTCAAAATGAAGCAAGGGAAGTTTTTATGTGGACCAAAACTCTTGGTACCTAGATGTTGTCTGTGAGATCCTCCACAGGACTGAGGGTCTCACACAGTGCAGATTTCAAGAGTGTAAAATGAGGATAACATGCAAGATGCTACTCAACCCACAAAAAGATGGACTCTCCAAGACTTCCTATCTTTATATGCGGGCTAGCAGGCACACAGATATGAACTATAGAGCAGAAAGCTATTTCCACACAAGTATCTGTCAAGGGAGCAAGAGTAGAGAGCATGATGCAGTGTAAGCGTCATACAGAGTGCAGTAACTTTCTTTATAGAGAAATACTGTCATTGGTGGTGTCACAGCTGTGATGGTCTAAAGACAGAAATGAGGAAAGGCTGGTAAGAAAAATGATCTCCAGAACAGAGAAGCTTTCAGGTGCATGGGCCTCTTCCTCATGTTTTGTTTACCTGTATAATGCACTGAAACAAAGTAGATCCATCACCCACTTCCAGCAAAGGCTGGAGCCCTGAGCAGGGCTAGTGCTGGCAAGTGGGGAGAATCCTCTTATAGTGAGGCCACCTTGAATGTAATAAAGAGGAGAAAACAGAATGGATGGGGCAGAAGTACTGCAAAAAGAAACTGAAGCTCTGTACTTAGAAAGACAGTATGAGCTGTGGGATGTATGCTTTATTAAAAATCTTGGGTTTCAATGTAAAAAATCTCAGGATATGTCTCTTTACAGTGACTGTGTAGATCAGTGGAGTTGGTTAGACATTTTATCACCTTATAACTATGTTATGTTTTGGGTTGAGACATGCTATTTCCTGTCCCAGGAAATTACTGGTATCCATTTGAATTATTAGTAAGTCACCACCTTAACATCCCCTTCCTCCTCTGGCTTTTAAACAGGGTTTCAGATGCAAACTAACTTAGAATTTGAAGGAAAACTTGCTGGCTCAGTAAAACGTCTGAAGTACTTTCTTCATGGCACAAGAGAGAAAGTATTCTTATTCTGAACTCCTATTTCTTTTGATATATTAGACCTGAGATCATATGCTGGTCATTCTCTTTCTTTTTTTTTTTTTTTTTCCAAACTTTGCTCAGGACTGTCACTTTATTGTAACTTCAAGAAGTGACTGGATGCTTCTTTCATTGAACTGTTCTTCCTAAATGGTCTTTTTTTAAATACATCCTTTCTTTCATTAGTAATTTTAGGTATTTGATACTACCTTTATTTAATAATATGTTGAGGAAAAATATAATAGCAAAGGCAATTGGTCAGCAAGAACACAGCCATAGTATTTAACCTGGTTCCACTTTCCATTATAAAATATTTTTACCAGAAAAAGGACTTTTACTACTTTTTTTTTTTTCTCCCATCTTCCTTTTAAAGAACTAGTACATTTTAAAGTATATCTTAAATAAGTTTGTAATTTTTGGCATCCTAAGGTGCCAGAGCAGAGAAATGAAGCATAAATGAGAGACATCAAAAGTAACTTAGATAGAAATTTTTTTAATATTAAAGTGATGAATCACAGGCCAAATTAACAAGTAAAGGAATCCGCCTATAATGAAATCTTTTTTTCTAACATAACACTTCATTATAAAGGGAGTTTTTCTATAATAGTAGCAAGTGTAATTACAATTTTATATATAATTAGGACATTATTATCATTTCACCATATCAAAGTTCATTATAAGACATCTCCAATGCATTTTTTATAGAGCAAAAATAAAAAGAGAACAGGGGTCCTTCAATTAGACTAGTATAAGGACATCCACAGAGACCGAGGGAAGCTGATCAAACAGCTCAGCTGAAAAGGGACCAGGTAGAACCTCATTGCTTCTCTGGCACAGGGAACTTGCGTTTTTTCATATCCTACTTGGTATTAATTATACTTCTCACCCTTCTAGTATTCTGCCACATTGTTTGGGAAACAAAAATGCTTTTAAAGTCGTAATCCTCCAGAACTGAATATGGAAGATAAGACATCTCTGTATTCTATGAATTTGAGTCATGAGAGCTCCTCTGCCTTCCTGAGCGTGTTGCTGTTATGCCCAGGAAGATACATCTATGTCACGAGAAGGACATGCAGAGGGAATCCATACAAGGTGATCCATTTTCTAGATTAATTTGAAAGTGTGTGTGTTCTTTTTCTAACTTGAAAAAAAAAAATGTTACCCTTTCCTCTTTCAAAAATCCCTTTCTTCCTTAGTAGGGTGAGGATTAATGAACTACTGAGAACTGAGACAAGATCAAATGTCATATTGAGTATTAGTTTGTATGTTCCTTGAACACTGATAACACTATGCATAGTTTGATTATGCCACACTTGTTTTCTTACAGTTGAAGGGGTTCATTATGTGATACATGTAAATCCCTGGATGCTTTTCTAATCGCCAGAGAAGATATTTCCCATTCCTTCTATTAAATGCATGTAAAAGTTCTCTACTAGAGCCATAGGATGGATAGTGTTTAGTTCTGAACTAGCCTTAGGCTAAGTGTGGTACATCGCATTTATCTAGAAGCAGGAGATGGGTGGGTTAAAAAACACAGTAGGAAATGGATTATTTCTAGTGCCATTTTAAAAACCACAGTCATTTGTGAAGCTGGGATTGAATTATAATGAGATGCTGAAAATGTGGTTTGGACACTGTACCTGTCTGCGTGTTCTGGGATTTGGAAAGGGAAATACCATGTTCTGTTGGACTGTGGTATCCAGTGTTTGTCAATGCAGATGTCAATTCCTTCTCTTCTCCAAGAATACACTAGTGCATATATAATGCTCACTAGCATATGAGAACAGCTGGGTGAAACAGATTCCGAAGTACAGCAGTATTTTAAATGACTACAGGTAAAATGGTCCATTCATCAGAAGGATGCCTAACTTGGGTGCTTTCCTGCTCTCCAGGCTGAAAGCACCTCAGGTTGGTAATTAAGTTTGGGCAGTGGGAATTGCCTCCTTCAAGGCAGTTCAGAATAGCACAAGAAGTTCTTTGTACAGAAGGAATGACACTAAAAAAAAAAAGGAGTTGCTTCCTCATACTCTCTTCCAGGCTGCTTCTGTGCAAGGACAAATTCAAGCTTATATTGAAAGTATTCTCCATAAGGATGCCATTTCTAGAAAACAACAACAAAAACCAACCCCAACCAAAAATCACCACTTTGTTTTAACACTGTATTCCTGGCTGAGAAAAGCAGATTTTTGTTAGCATAGATTGTGTCTACACAAATGACATCTGTTGCCAGGGCATCACCTGCTTTAGTCAAAGCTGGCACCTCAGCACACTGCTCCCTGGAGCTGTACTATCAGAAGGCTGTAATGCAGACCAGCTCAGGGATGAGGCAAGAGGGAAGATGTATGGAAGCCTCACCTGCCCAGGAACAAAAAGTGTCTCACTGTGACTCTCTTCTAGGGATGGGCCATAGTCAATATATTTCTAATAACAAGTTGTCGTATCAGGTTGATTTCTGCATGCGAGCTGAAGAGAATAAGAATTGTGGTCACTCCAAATCTTACTGGGTTTAGAATAGCTGCTGATTTCGGAAATCAGCTGACTGATTGTCTAATCTAAGGAGAGGTTGCAGGGAGCTGACTCAAGTGATTGGCATTGTATTTTGCTCATCTCAAATTATACATCTGGTTGTGAAGCAGTACATTTCAATCCTCCATTTTGGAGATCCTCTCCTTTGTGTTCTAATCTGCAGACTGTGGTAACACTTCATTGTGCTCTGTATCATGAGGCCTTGCCACATTTTACCTAGAAATATTAAAAGAACATATTGCTTTCTGCTGTCTTCTGCTACATAGAGCACCACTGACAATTGCTTATCTAGTCTTCCCTGGCATAAGAATGACTTTCAGAATGGTGTACATGTTTTTAGTGACCACCTGTGTGCCAGAGTGTAAAACATCCCCCAGGTGGTACACATCAGGCTTGGGATGTTTATTCCCACTGCAGAGGCAGAGATGAGAGAGGGAAGGGCACGATGCGCTGCCAGCAGCCCTGACTGCCCGCAGACCCTCTGCTCCTCCACAGCAAGCTGACAGGCAAATGCAGCAGTCCTGCAACAAGCTCACTCCTTCTTTAGAGCAATAGCATAACAGACGTATAATGTGCCTAAATTAAATCAGATGGATGTTCTTATGTTTCACTTCTTTGTTTTTTTCCTTTTTCTTCTCTTTTAGCAACTTACATTAATTATTTGTATTTACCTTGCGATTATCTCCTGTTTGCTTGTTTTGCTCTTCTTATTTCCTCTCAGATTGAAACCCTTCTGTATAACCATTTATAGCCATCTATGTTATTCTCCCTGGCTTTGCCTGTTATCATTACGATTTTTGCCTTGTCAGGAAAAATGTTAAACTACAGTTCAATTGTTATAAAGCAGGGTAGTATTTGTTAGGGATCTGCCAGATATTCTATTGGACACAAGAATTGCTAAAATATTTAAAACAGAACACTGCAACGGGAAGTAAAAGTTCTAAACTCCAAGTCTCCACTAACCTCACAGTTGTCTTTGTAAAGCTTTCTGTAAATATTAAGGCACAAATTACTTTTAAAGTAGGCCTAGAAGGGAAAAAAAAAATTTAAAAGTGGAGACCTCAGCTTCAAGTTATGTTGTATCATTTAGTCTGAGACAGGGCTGCTCAAGGCCACTGTGAAGCTTCCGAATTCTTGCAGCTATTTAAAAAATACAGAGGCCCCCTTCCTGATTTACCAAATCAGCAAAGGCAAAATTGTAAAAATATTACCTGTCATGTGAGTGAGGTTTTGATGACTTAGGTAATAACAATTTTATATACTGTATTTACTGAGGGACTTATTTTAACTGCTTAAAAAATGTGTGTCAACTTACTGTAGGAGTACAAACCAGGTGAATCACTATTCTTAACATATCATGGCATACAGAGAGTCACAAGTTAGGCAGATTTCCTATTTTATTAATTACAAGGAACTTAATTATTTTTCTTGCACTCACAGGCAGGAAAAAAATGGTGAGTGTGGAAAACTCCCAAGCCTCCTCAACTCCTGCTGTGCCTTCTTTCCACAACACTCTTCAACTTGCAGAGCAGCTTTGCTCTTTACAAAAACAAAATATTAATTTTAGAGGGGGGAAAAAAAAATATAAAAATTATTTGTAGATCAAAAAACCAACCATGACAGGACAAAGATGAGATTTCTGTAACGTTTAACATTCTGTAACATTTCCAAAAGAGCAATGCAACAACAGTTTTTTAGGCAAGGTCTATGAAGCCTTTGCAATAGGATGAGAAGAGGCTCTGCCTGCAGTCTGGGCAGCTGAAGCCAGATAATTACATTAGTGTAAAGCTGATCCTGACTGCAGGGCCCATTGACTTGGGTTCCTCAAAGCACTAGTCATGGGTGCAGGATTTCAGTTTGCATTGATCATGCCTGGTAAGCTCCAAGAATGAATGAAGTAAGCTCTTGTCTATTTGAAAGACTGTAGATGTCCCCATAACCATTTGTCACTTCAGAGATTGACTTTCCAAGTATTTATGCAGATATTTGCCCTTTGGCCTCTTCTATAAAAGATTTTTTGCATTCACATAGATAAACAGTGGCAGCACAGTAATTTTCTGGTGCAGGAATG
>NW_009952533.1:9372280-9415340 GCF_000747805.2 Chaetura pelagica | reverse complement strand
AATGCTGAGCTAGAGAAAAGCAAAACTCAGAGTTCAGTTTCTTGCACTGAAACTTTTAACTCTTCTACCTGGAATAATCTGAGTTTAATTTTCTGTGAAGCTGAGTGTACACAACTCATCTCAGCTGCAGTTGTGAGATCCCAGCACCTTTTAGATGAAGAAGGAGGAGCACAATGAGGACAGCAGGAGGAAATATAGACCTGGGCATCCAAAATGCAAGGGACCTAAGATGCATACAACTAACAAATGTTTACTCTAAATTTCTGTCTTGGTTTTGCCTCTGTAAAGTAAATACATTAATAGTTACATCCCTCAGGATGGATTTTAGGGATTTCAGTATTTGTTAAAGCCCTGAAGAAACATTGCTTGTTCACTTTAATGAAGTTCCTGGGAAGAAAGCGAGTTTGGTGTTAACATGGTCCTGTCTGCCTGCCTCTTCCCCTAGAGAGCCATTCCTGTCCCCAGTAAACGGCCCATATTGCACTTCAAATATGGTAGGTAGAACAACAACATGAAAATTTTGCCTATGGGAGCTTTGCTGTTTTTCTTACTGCTGTCTTGCGGCAAAATAGATGTTTGCCTGCAGAGGAAAAGAAACACATTAATAGGGATTTTCTTTCATATTTTAAATTAAACTTTGCTTTCAACTGTGGGTTTCATGCCCATAAAATTTTTTTGCAATTTCACTCAAGTAAGTGATTGCAACAGAAAGCATCATCTTCATGGCACAGCTTCCCCCTGCCCTGCTGCTAGGTAATGCCATTGAGTTGGTACCTGGGCACTGGTGGCTTTGTCTTCACAGAAGGAGAGCATAAGGCAGGAAGGAGCTGTACCTGCCCTGTGACATGGGAAGGGCCCCAGTTCCAGCTCTGCAACGTCAATCTCTTCCCTGCCCTCACCCTGTGGACCTCAGTACACACACTCAGGATGAAGGTGAGCTTTTGGAGCAGTTCCTCCACTGTTGGCATTCTGCTTTCCTAGGAGCAGGTTTCAGCATTAACTGATTGTTTCGATGGTGACAGTAACACGCTTCTAGTCACTGTTTCTCTGGGGGCCCCCTCTTCTTTCTGTTAGTATCCAATACAGCCAATCCACTCGTGCCCAGCCAATGAGGCATTTCTCATAAAATTCCTAAGCATGCTGCAAATGCTCTGGTAATTGTAATATTGTGTGAATCCTCACCCTGGTTTTGAGCAGCTGAATCACTGCTCAACTGCAGGGTATACATTGCCTCAGTTATTCTAATAGGACAAACAATCCACAAAATAAACACAGAAGAAATAAAATCAGTCAAAGCAAAATATGCACCTTGGAACAAAGCTATGAAAAGATTACTGAGAGGTACTTCAAGGAGTGTAATGTCTGTCAGACATGTAGTACTAGAACTAGATGAAATGATTCAACTGATGCATTAAATGCCTTCAGTATAAGCAACTGGAAAAACTCAGTTAAGAGGCACAGCCCTTGAGCTGGGTAAGCAGCATGACAGCTGGTGAAAAAACTGACAAAATCCATTTGCATAGAGCAATTCATTTATTCAGGATGGTACTGAGATGAGCTCAGTAACAGATGCCTGCAATTGAGGAAATAATATCTAAGTTGGCTGGCAAAGGCAGAGACTGTCTTGCAACCAGGCAATTTTGTATTAAGCAAGCAATTACTTACCCTAATCTCCACGCTACAGAGTAGAAATGAATGGCTGAGAGAGACAATATAGATAAAATTTGCTGTAAAAGAATACTAGTGCTGCCAGACAAATATGCTAAGAGGAGTCCTTGAGATAAATATGAGTGATCAGCCTGCTCAGGTATAGTAATTCAAAGTTAGCAGAAACTCAAGACAGATCATGTCTGCAACATCCTCTTGCTTCTAAGAGCAAGCTAGGAAGGCATAACTAAAATAAGGGAAAAACTTAAAAAAAAGAGAAGCAGTGACTGTTTTATGCTGTCTGTTATGTGCATAGCTCAAACTTGGAAAGGCTGAAGCAGTGTGACAGCTGTTGATACCTGAAATATGTCACCTACCTAGTGAGGAAGGAGAAACTAAGATCCTATTAATATCTGTAAGTTTTCTGAACTAAATTGCTTCCAAGCATTTAAGGTGTCAGTTGAACAAAGACGCCATGCAGACATAACTGCTTCAGCTCGGTGTATCCAGTATCTAACTCTAGCAGCAAGTGACCAGCTGTTTAATGTCCAAACACTAGATTCAGAAAGTAGAGACAAATAATGTTATGCCAATGTGAAAGTGTCTGGGCTGTTGTTTCTCAAAAAAAGGATGCCAGGCTTTCATATCAAACCTATTGTTATCAACTGAATGCAAATTATGAAAATTATGAATTGTATTTTCAAATGCAAATTTTGGCCAGTTCAGTTTTGAAATTTGAAGATCAAGAATCAATTTGAAAATGAGCATGACTAGCCAGAACTTTTCTTAAAACCAGCACAAGAAGCTGCAAAAAGTTTTCAATGCATGCAGCTAAAATGTCTGTTATTTGTGTGTCACTAATATTTCCCAATTTATGTTAATGCAACAAGGAATAGATTATGGTGTATCTCCAACCTTGAGAACAGCAGAATTATAATATTGTAATAGAATATGCCTGAAATTTTCAACCTGCAAGAAACAGAAAAACACATAAAAGCTCCAAATCTATAAACCAGAGTAGTTATACGGCATTTTTGAGAAAGGCTGAAAACATCCAAAGATGAAAACAACAAGAAACAACTAAATGTTTGACATTCTTTCAGTCTTGCCAGACATTAGGCTCAAAGGACACCCAAAAATAAGATCCTCTACACCTGTAACTCCTCGTAACACCTCAGTCATTTAAACCCTGAGCTCTTTAGAACAGCTCTCAGATAGAAATACAAGTGCTCTGAGGAGGCAGAGTTATTACATGCTGGACAAACATCACCCAGCTTAGCAGTGACTGAGAAGGGACCTTCCTATTAGCAATGCAAAACATGCAAAATCTGTATTTCTTTCTGGTGCTCAATGCATATGACAATATGAGAGAAGAAAACAAGAAACCAGACACAAATTGCATGAGACACTGTATCAAAAAAGGAAGTGCAGACAGATTATCCCATGGTCTCTTCGCAGGTTTGCCTTCAGTAAGAAATGTTTGGTTCTAAGCTGTAAAACTGTTTGTGTACTTTTTATTGTAACTATAGATTTGTAATTATTATCAACCTTGGAGCTAAACTGACATTTCCTAATTACTTCTTTTCCAGTTACCTGAACAAGTGTGGCAGTGCTGTTTAGATTAGGTTTGTTCTGTTTCACCAGGATATTTTAGAACAATGTGATTATGCATGGTTGCACCTAGCTACTACTATCATGACAAGTACAGAAGTTAAATTATGAAGCAAACGTAAGCTTTGAAGAAATTTTTATTTAATCTGTATTCCCCTGTTTCATCTGCTCATCCATCCAGCACAATCTGCATCATTATTAACCACACCATATTTCTAAAAAAAGAGTATAAAAAGTAAGACATCTGTGTTATAGCATTAATATATTCAAAGGTTTTTACTTTCATCTTCCAGGCATTAACACTGTGTAAGTGCAATGTAGGTGCAACTTACAGCATCAACGAGCTACCACAAGAAAAACGTACTAAGTGGCAAAAAAGAAGGGAAGAAAGATACAAGTAGACTGAGTATTATGTAAAAAGAGGACTTTTATTCATAAATAGAGCACTTTTGCCTATTGCTCCCATGTACCTTTATTTCTAATTGCTACCACAATTTTTAAGGCACTGAGGCAAGCCTCCAGCAGTGTGCTGAAGGTGTGTTTGTGCTGTTATGCCCTCTGGCTTTGCTGCCAGCCTATTCCCTTAGATCAGAGCCAGAAGGCAGACTGTTTTCGAATACCGATCACCTCACCCGGACCTAATCCTTTGAGTTCTCTTTGGCATCTATTCCTTCTGCCAGTTTCCTCTTCTGTTCCTCTCTTTTCTTCTGAAGTTGACAACAAAGACATCCTCAGGGCCCTCCTTGATGTAAGACCACTCTTGATGTTGTTACAGTGTGGGTTTTTTTTTTTGTACCCTAAAGTTGTGCTACTTTTATATTCAGCTAGCACAATATTTGCACACCAGAAGATAAAGAAAATGAGAATATGTTACACAGAACCATAGTTTCTTTTTTATTTGTACACCTTGGTCCTTTCAGTGGAAACCTTTTTTCTTTTTCTGTCATTCATCTACATACCTGATCAAGAACCTAAAGGTATCTTTTTACAGGCTGTGCTGCTTATATACCTTAAATTGGCCTGACCTGCCACTTTTAATTTTAAAAAGATGGCTGTATGGGATGTGGATGAATATGGAATTTCTATGAAGCACAAAACTTTTGAACGGTTCCTGTCCTCTGTGATAGTGAGTTTTAAAAGGGAAATCTCCAAAGAGCTAATTAGTAGACAAGTAGAGCTCAGCCTGAACAAAGCTGAAAAGATAGCAGATAACTAAAAGGACCTGGCCATAGCTGACAAAAATCAAAGCACTGACAGAGAGCTGGCAGTAACCTTGGGCTGCTAACTGACAGGGACAATAAAAAAAGCCTCTGAGTGTGGAAGAGAGTGACAGCCACAACCACAGGCTCTCTAAAGAGCCTGAAACCTCCACCAAAACAAAGATACAATCTTCTGCCTGGCAGCACCACAGACTTTCCCCTCCCATTCCAAAGTGGAGAAATTGGAACTTGCCTAAATAATTCTGCTGCACGAGTGTGAACTGAGAATGGAAACATCCAAGACCGGTGTGCAAAGTTTAGTGGCAAATCTATGGTCCAAGCATCCATATCTGCAAAAATAAGTTTGACTAGGGGACAGTGAAGGTTTCCATTGCTTACCCTGGCACTTTTGCTGGGGAAATAGCTGCTTGACTCTTACCCTCTGTAAACCTTCACAAGATAAACCTGCAGCAGACTATGAAAGACCTATAGCCGCTATATGCTCCCTGAAACATAATACAGTATGGAAAACAAAATTACCCTCTCTGCAACTGGAAGGGCAGGGGAAATGTTTACTGCTGCATCCTGTTCATAGAGGAAAATGTGCTTGATCTGATTCTCGAAGTCACTTAAATTTCACTTATTAAATTATGGCAATGATTTGTATTTGTATATCCTCACTGATTGTAAACATTTGCACGCTGTGTTCAACAATTTGTGGAGCTCTTTTCAGCAAGTAATTATTTAAAAACTAAGATACTGAGGAAATGTGCACATGTAGCAGGTAACATGTTGGACCAGCAACCCTGCAAACAAGTTATGCAAAAAAGTCTTGGAGATTGTTCCATAAGACATAAGAGGTGGTAACTGCAGGGAAACTAAGTCTGCTGAATGCAGAGGGCATTTATAAAGTGATATCATCACTCCTGAAATCACGATGCCAAGAGTTTAGGTGTTGATTTTGAATATATTCATGTTAAGACAAAGGTTCTAAAACTTGATTTTCGTATCTCAGTGTTCTACCTGCAGCCAATTTATCTTCTTTCTTAGATATATATATAACAGGGACCAACCTTTTTCAGAGGTGGCCCATTTCTTTTATCCTACAAGCTATTGTGAGCTTACTATGTATCAGCAATCCCCTTGAGCCCTAGAAAACTGCTACACAATTACTTGGGAAACCTCTCTTGTTTTGTGGAAGGGATGGAGATGATTTTAAGGTTAAAGAAGAGATGAAATTTTCCTTATACTCTCCAGAAAGTACAGATAGCATTTAATAATCCTTGGTTTACCCAGCCCTAAACCATTAACTATGCTGCACTGTCTTGGATATATATGCTTAACCTGATCTTTCAGCTAGATGTTCAGTTCTGAGATGTCATGCATGTATTTGAAGGATTAAATAAGGCTCAGAAGTAATATCTGCTCAAGACATGCAAGAAAAATTCATATCCTTCAGTACTATTATTTCAGTTTGCTAAAAAGGTTAAAAAGGTCTACGTCTTGTTTTCAAAATGAACATCACTGCTTGTTATTACCTGTCTGCAAGCCAGAGCAAACCCACAGTCCTACAGAAATTGGCCTGCAGCTTCTAAGTGTCATAAAAGAGATAGAATTTTGCTTAATTTACATCTGTAATTTAGCAACCTCAAGACTAGGAAATTCTTTTATTTGGAAATTGTAATTCTAGACCAGAACATACAAAGGCTGCTTAGCAGATCCTCTCTGTGGTGGGACAATGATAAGCAACAGGGCATCCTAGACAGCCTGCAGTTTATGTTTGCAGTCGGAGGAGCCATGCACTGTATGAGAACCTGGATTAAAAAACTATAATGGGATCACTTTAATGTTACTATTTTTTAAAAAATTCGTTCGTTCTACTTACCACTACTTTCACTCTCTTTTTCACATGAACAAAAGTCTTTGGCTATGCTTCATTTCTCTCTCTTCTAAATCATGTCCTTCATTACCAGTCTTTGAGCTCTCCTGTACCCGTAAGATTTCTTTTTCCCCTCTTTCATGCTACATGCCTTACAGTCTCTTTTTAAGCCTTTGAGGAGTTCTTCATGGCTTCTGTTTTCTTCTCCACAGGTGCTTCTCATTCTTTGCCTGTATACATTTCCCTTGTACCCCCTGCACAGGATATATTTCCCTCTCACTTCCCTCAGAAAGTATTCTTTATTCATTTTATTACACAACCCTGTAAATACATATGAACGTTGATGACATAAAAGGGGCAGCAAGAATATTGCCATTTCAGGCCCTTTCTTGCTTATGTTTTAATGAAATTTGCTTTGACCACTTATCCTCTCTTTTCTTCCTCAAACTGCAGTGTTTTCTGTTTTACTGCGTTGTAATAGCAACTGCACCCACTTAAAATACAGTTCACAGCTTCCTCCTCTGTTCTTACACTGATATAGCTGAAGATGTGCTTTTATTAATCTTAGTGGTTTAACTGCTCAGTGACTGAAGAGCTGATATAGGTTAACATACTAACACATATATATCCTAAAAACCATGGTAAATTGGTTTTGGAAGGTAACACTGTACCTCATTACATTCAATGCATTCAAAATGAGTAGAGTTTGTAAGGGTGACATTCATTTCTGGTAGGAACTGAAACAAAATTGAACCAGTTTAACTGAGACTGATGTTAATATATCACTAAGTAGTTAGTTATATCACATGCATTAGATATTATACATTCAAGATTCATTTGTTCCGCTTTTAGTACAAATTTTCCTGACATAAGTAAGATAGAGATAAATAGCCAGTCACAGAGATGTCATTTGGTCTCTTGGGGCTATATTGATGATTCCTCTTGGGAAACTCTAGCAGCAGTTTACCATGCAATAAAATCTGGAACTGAATATCCATGCTCTTTGTAGGGATCTTCTATGATGGGTTCCTCACATTTTAATACTGATTTTTATGAGAATTATGTTTTGGTAGAAGAAAATCCATTAAGAAACTTTGGAATCTCCTCCATTTAACTGACATTAAAATAAGTGTCACAAGGAAGAGTTCTATTTTGTTATTGCTTCCAGTGCACGAACAGCTGTAGGTAACAAGGCTTTATTCTCAATATTACTCAGATACATATCTATTTTACTTTTCTCAGATCTACCTTGCACAGCCCTTCTTGATGTCAGTAATCTCAGTTCCAGTAATTACCTTCAAATTGTTGATACCTTATTTAAAATTTAAAGTTTATTATTTGCATTATCATATTTAAATTTTATTGATTGTTTCTGCATGTTATGTTATGTTGAATTGTTCAAAACCTTTTCTCTGAGGTTTGGGAGAATTCAGTAGCAAATTTAGACATGCTGCCTTCTTGTTCTGGTTCAAGACAAAAATTTAGAAATGCCAGAATTTTCTCTTGGGCAAACACCCCGTGTTCTAATTCACCCAAATATTGACTTAATGTGGAGTTTTCAGGCACTGGAACAGGCTGCCCAGGGAGGTGGTGGAGTCACTATCCCTGAAGGTATTAAAAAGACACGTAGATGTGGCACTTCAGGACATGCTGTAGAGGACACAGTGGGTGTTGTTGTCTTGCTGTTGGACAGTTAGACTCGGTGATCTGAGAGGTCTTTTCCAACCATAACAATTCTGTGATTGTGTCATTAACCTGTGCGCAGGTTGTGTATTCTTTCTCAAGTACAGCTGTGTGACTCTGGATCTTGTGGGCAGCGCTTGTGGTCAGTAACCACTTCTGATACTACTAGCCAGTAGGCAGGACTAGTTTATCTCTAGCAGCATGGCACCCAGCATTTTTCTCCTTTATTTAAACCAAAGTATCCACTACTCAAAAGATGCTCAATGAAGGCAGTACCCAATGGAGAAGTGGATTACAGACAAGTTTGTACCTTGACTGGCATGACATGAGCCTTACTGTTTGAGTTGGCTCTATGCAGCAGGAGTGTGTCCCTCTGAGCCTCTCTGTGCACACAGAACCCGGTGGCACTGATGAATACCTAGATGTGGGTGTGAGCCTGCCTCGACTCGGGCCTCATGGGCTTCATCCTACTCTTCTGAAACTAGTTCTGCATTCCAGTGATGTAAATGAAGGCATCCCTCATACAGTAGAGAGAACCAAGAGCAGCTATGTGCTTGAAGTGCCTTTTAATATGTACAATCCTTGAATGCTGCCTGAAATGACCAACAGCAGAATGTAAAAATGAAAGCTGAAGTTCTGCCAGCACAATCCCAAATAATCTCTTATAGCAGAACTGAATATTTACTGAAGAAACATAGCCACAAAATTAAATTAATATGAACACTGCCAACACAGCCTCACAGAGAAAACACAGAAAAATCTAAAAATCTCTTTTCTCCTAGTCATGCTACACTGCACGTCCTTCTGTAGTTTTCTTTCTTTTTAAGTATAATAAAGCTGCCATACATTGCAAGCATACTTTAGTCCAGTATACAGAGATTTTTTTGGAGCCATGGGTATCTTTAAGCAACAGCTACAAAGAATTACTTTGTGTGTGTCTGGTTTGTGAGAACTGTATCTGAAAAATTAATAGAAAATTTTATCTTTTCTTATTATTATAATTTTGAAGTAGTTTGTGTTGCATAACTTGAATTAGTTCAGTCTTTTCCTTAAAATGCTTTCTTCATGAAAAAAATTAAAAATAAAACTCTTCTTTAAATGAAAATCAATAAAATCCATGTCAAAGCTATTGCTGCTAAGTGCATTTTAGAGAGACAAGAAATACTCTAATGGTTGCTAGAGGTTTTGCTTTTTATTATGAGGAAATGGCTTCTAGTAAATAGAATACATACCTGATGTAAAAGATGTTTATGCTGGAAAGGTGTGCAAACTTGGATTTTTGCTGGTTTTGATGGACAAATAATAATATCAGGAGCTAAGAGTGTTTTCTTCATACATTTATTTGGCAAAGAAAAACACAAATTTTCCTTTCAAAGATTAATCTCCAGCCTGTAATGCATTCAAGCCAAGCTACATCTGATGTAGTACAGGACGTGCTTGCTTGCTTGCTGTGGTGGGATTGCTCACAGGGAAGCTTGTAGTTCCTTCCAGATTGTTTCCAAATCTGTGAGTTTTATGGCTTGAGATACTGATTAAAGGTCACTTTATTGGTATTCTACTTTGACTCTTCAGATGAGATGAAAATCTTGAATTATAAAGCTATTTAGGCAGATATGAAATGTGCTGAGCAGTGAGAGCTCAGAGTTCAGCTCCCTGCTGATTGAAAAAGCCCCAGATTGTTCCCCCAGAAGCTTCAGGGCTGATCTCTTTGAAAAGGCTTTGTTGAGCCCATATACTGCATTTTTGGAGGAGTCTTTTAATTGACAGTGGCTCTCTTAGTCTAATGTATTTTAATACCGTTTGTGCTTGTAGTCCCATAAGCATATTTTATAAATCAAAAGGGAGATGCACTATTGTATATAATGCAGTCAAAGAGAATATTAACACTATTTAAAAAGAACAAAATATACAGTATATGCCAATAAGTAGGAAATAAAAATGGGATTACAAAGTAACCTCATCACATTAAAAATGTTACTAATTCACATGAAAAAGTGTTAATTGCATTGGCATTTAAACTAAAATTAATTGTCAATGTTCACCATCCTTGCCTGCTCACTGACTGCAGCAAAATGAATCCTGAAATGGATCTGGCCTAGAGATGCTCACATACCTGTGCCTGCAGATTTTCAATTACACTTCTGGTCTCAGGTCACAACAGCTTCATGGGGCTAAATGACTAGAGGAGTATCAGAACTCTTACTCTGCTGGGCTTGTAACTCTTTGCCTTCCCTAACAATTCATCAGATGAAAATTGATATGAGGGTGACATACAGCCTAGGAAAAATTATCTTAAAATAATATAATTTAAGTCCATTTTCTGTGTTTATATTTAAAAGTTTCATTCCATTTCCTAAATATGTCCCAATGCAAATTTCTAGCATACATTTAATTGGGGGTGGGGGAAAGGCAAAAGGCAGTTAGAGGTCCTTCTCAGTCCAAATAACCATCAGAAAGATGTTTCCCAGAATGTCAGGGATCTATTATCAATGGCTTTTCTCAAATACCCTCAAAAACTGGCCTCACAGTAAGAATCAGAAAAACACAGAAGAGCTAAAATAAAAAGTGACACCAAAACTGCTTTCGATGAGAACTGTTTGCATCTTTCCAAGAACCAGACAAAAGAACTACTCTACACAACTCTAACAATCAGAACATCTCATATGCTATAAAAACTACACAGCATAAAATCTACAGCACCAAAAGATGATAGGCTGGTTCTCATCACAAGTATGTTAAGAGTGCTCATCTACATGTCAGTAGTGACACAAGATAATTAATCCCAAAAGTCTTGACAAAATATTGACTTAAATGCTCTGCCCTCCACTAAGGTAATAATAATATTTCATTATCTTGCCAGATATCTTTATTAAAAAAAACCCAAAAACAAAACAACAACAACAAAAAAACAAACTGGTGTTCGTTTTCTGGTAGGTTTGATCATATTTACTATAAGCAATGCATCAGGTTAATGGTCAATATTAAAACCTGGATTATAATTTGTTGTCTGGGAGGACAAACATGCCAATGAAGTAATAAGATAAATTAAAAAACATGTAGATACTATCGTAGGCTGTAATAAGTGTGGTAACACAGTAATTCCTGAAAATAATAACTTTGCAGTCATGTTATATTTTATTTAGATACTTACTGTTTGTTTTGAAAAATGACTACCTGTTTCTTATTTTAATTAGTCACAATCTTCACAATCTGACAAAGGGCACTAGCAGCACTAGACTAAAGAATCCACTTTTGATCCAGAAATAATCCAACACAAACAGCTTCACAGCCATGAAACACCACTTCTCCAGCTCCTTCTCCTTCCCAATAGACCTGCAAACCCATAGTGACAGTTATATATGCAAAATATATGCAATTTGAGAGACTAAAGACACGTAAAACAAGATGTGTGATATAAAAGTAAGACAAACTGTTCTTTTCCTCCTCATATAATGATGGAGGGATTATTAATTCAATTGCAAATTTGTATTTCTCAGTTAGCAGTTTCTTGTGACGTGGTTAAATCCTTCTACTAAAATCGGGGAATTCAGGCTCTGTCCTAGTTCTATCATAAACTTTAAGTATGACATGGAGTAAATTGTTTTCTTCTGCTTCAGTTCTCCATTGATAAATGGGGAAAACAGTGAATTTCAGGACAGATGGATGTTGGTGAAAATTTACTGATTGATAAGCTTGATACTCACAGGCTAAAAGCAGGTCCTTTAAAAACTGCCTCCTTTCTTTGCTAGCATTCATAATCCTGAGAAATGTGTAGAGTAACAGATAGCTTCTTGACAATATGGAGGTGGAAATGTTTTTGTTTGTTTGGTGGGGATTTTTTGTCTTTTAGAGAGAGTTTTAGAAAAATGTAAATTGGGGTGTAGGGGAGATTCTAAGCTGCAAATAAGATTTATGAAAATAATAGTTATTCAGATTAGGTTAGCTGTAGGGGAAGGTCTCAATTATCAGAAGATTGTTGCAATTAAACCTGTGATAGATAAGCAATTTCTAAAGATAAAGTAAATGGTACCCTTTCCCTGATACAGCTGCAAGCAAGTCCCACTAGGGGAAAAAGTGATTTATGCTCTTTGCCATTCTTTTCTAGAAATTATTTACCCTTATTCAATAGTGAAAATAAATACAACCAGGTATCCTGAATATCAGGCAATTGTATCTCAAAGACAGGAGACAGAAATAATTACAAAATTTTGAAGAGAAAACAACTGCCTTTTAAAGAATCACTTGTGTTTGTGAAAATAAAATTGCAGAAGTAATTAAGTATTAGTCTGATCTAAATAATACTGTTGGTGCAACTGAAGATAATTTGGGACACAGCTAAAAAAAGTGACTTTTGGGGGCTGCTTTATTAGCAATAAATGAATGAAAGGAGAGAAAACATAACAGGCTGTTGGAACAACATCAATTCAGTAAAATGGACATGAATCTAACAGAAATGTCAGAGTTCCAGAATTATTTTCAGGAAGGAAGGCTGTTAAAACTGTTTTCACCAATAAAATCAGACAATGTGCCCTCTTACAAACCAGACTGATGACTTGCATGTGTACCAAGAATGCACTGAGATAAGGAACTGACTGGAATAGAATAAGGGGTGTTGGATGTTTCTTGTCTTGGATATTGCAAAGATGTTTGTGTTATTTATAAACAATTATGTTCAACATAGTTACTTTAAATGGCCAAGTGTAGATTTCTCAAGCATAACAATTCTAGATGTACTGTCATAGGAGAAGGAAGAAAAAAGATAAAAATAAGTAGATTAAATTTACAGTTCCATTCACATGGAGTTATCTGTTCCGTCTGAGCCTGGTAGCCTCATTCATCCAGTGAAAGGTGTTGTCTAGACTTTGTTCATACATAGGGATTCAGACATATTTGATTCAATTAAAAAATAGATATATATTTCTTTAAAATGTTCCTATATATTTACAAATAAAATGAAAGTTGTTATCTGAGTCCTACAGATGAGGAAAGTAAGACACAATGTTATGTGATTAGTGGACTCTGTCACTGGCTTATTCTAGGGTCAGGAATGGAACCAAACGTGATGCTACTGCCTCTGGATCATGATTCCCCTTAGAGAAGGACTACATGCATAAGATAAGACAAACATCACAGGTTTTTTAAATAGATGGGATTAGCTACATAACAGAAATACTGGGATTTTTTTGGATATATAGAACAAAAAAGAGCAAAAAGTGCTCACTGACTCAACTGGGTCAAAATACAGCTTCCTTCCATGTCATCCTTTAGAAGGGCCTGTTTCTAGTGATTGTATCCCTTATTTCCCTTACACCCCTTTATATAGTAACTTTATTTAAATTAGTGACCCTACTTTCAGAGCTGAATATCACAGAAGTGTCATTGTTTGTAGGATAAAGCAGCTTCACTGCACTTGAAACTAAGAAAATCCAGGCATACAGCACTTGTACTGCAACGTGTGCAATTTGCAGCATTTCACTCTTCAGTTGCAAACCTCACTGCAGCTGCAGTTCAGGTTCTGTGAATGTTTCTCAGCTGCCTCATTTCCCAGATGAGTATATTATCTTAAAAGGCTGATGTGAAAACCTTTATGCTAAGATGTTGACAGGTGAACTGATGCCCACCAAAAAGTTCTGTTCTGTTGCCCATTTGCTGAAGTATCAAACCAAGAGCAGAAAGCTGAAAGAAAAAGAAGAGTCAGAGAATCAGTCTAATTTGCTGTAGTTTATCTGTTAGAGCCCCTCCAAGGAATACCTGTGGTATCTGCATGACCTAAAGGTTCTCAGGAAGGTGCTGATTATGACAGTCATGTCTCTACTGGCAAAGAAAATTATTTTACTGATGAGAAATGAAAGAACATAGCAGACACAGTAAGAATGCTTAGAACTTTTGTTTTCAGAGAGTTCTTTTGATTCCAAACATCTACCAAAAGAAAATGCTAACAACACTTTATAATGCCTGCTGATTTATATGGAAGTGACACGAACTTCCTAACTGAATGACACAAAAATAGAATAATATGAGCAATTTCAGGTCAGTGAATGAGAATTATATGTGGAGAAGATATTTATGTCTTCTCCAGAATTAGGGGAGGTGTGTGAAGAGTTATGATACAATATTATAAAGCTGGAAAGAGTACAGCAAAGTATGTCTAGGATAGCTTGCATTTCCTGTCTTCTCCTGCCTGCATGATGTATGAGAAGAAGGAGAAATTATACCAAACAAGAACTAAGAGTTCCTCATGTTGAATTACTAGTAATAGAAAAAATATTGGGACAGAATAAAGTGGGAAAAAGTTGAGAGATCTGCCAGGGTCTTTTCAGAGTAATCAGTGACCAAGACCAGTCCAGGAGAAATAGGAGGCCTATATATTGTGTATTTACTGCTACACATTGTTCTTCATAGTAAAATTCTTGTTCTTGAAAGACAATATCTGTAGCCTGGGAAACGGGTGAGGTAAGGGAACTTTCAAGGGAACAGTAGCACACACACTTAGATACATGTTTGTGCATGTTTTGCCTGTCTTTTGCCCTGACTGCTTGCCTGATTTGCAAGCTCTTGAGATAGGAATTATGTCTTTTCCTACCTAAAGCATTTAGATAAGAAACAGTTTTTACAATTATTCATGTTCTGCAGATTATCTGCAGGCAGTTTGTTAAAATATTTTACTGTTTTTCTGTGGACACCGAGTGATGTTTTATGTTTACTGGTTCTTCATCGGCTGGGAATAATTTGTAGCCAAGTTTCTGATGTAAACACTAATATTTAGGAAGTCGATAACTGTGAATGTTCCTACTGGAAAACTTGTAGAACTGAACTCCTCAGCTGAAGACGGTGGGACAAACAGTTGGAAAAGACAGATTTTATTTTTTGCACGCATAAATGTATTTTGAATTTGCTTACACTCATTTCTTTGAGAAACTGGATAATGCCTTCCATTGTAATTGAAAGAAAACTAACGTGCCCCTTTCTCTGAAAGATTAGATCCATATTGGAATGATTAGGTAGATCTGTAGCGTTTCAAGGAGCCTACACCTACTGGAACATTGCCATTTCATTTCACTACATCTGAAGTCTTCAATACAACAGTCTTCAGCAATCTCAGCCCAGTCAAAATATTACCAAATGATTGTTTATTGTAAGTGATCAGTTAAAGATCACGATATTTAACAGGTTTGTGTGATTGTCACATGAAAAATACCCTGAAGACAAAGAGCTTGGAAATTCAGTAGCACACTGGACGAAAAGGGAAATTCCTCTAAGGTTTTCATTCTTTTCAAAAGTAACAGCTACTCAAATGCAGAGATGCAATTATTCACTTGCAGACCAAAGTCACATAAAATTAGCCCTTTCACTCGCCTTATGGATGTCGGGACAGTGTAGAAGAAACAATCCTGTTTGCCTGATGAGTTCTCTGGTTTTCTTCATGCATATCTAGAAATAATGGAACAAGTCCCTCAAACTTCCAAAAAATAATTGTCATCCAACAGAGACCTAAACTGAGAAAATTTCACCTGGCAGCTAAAAGTTTTCAGAAAGTTATGAGCTGTGGAAAATGGGGGTAGCATGGAAAACGTCACACAACCTCAACAGTAGTAGTCTTTTTCTCTGCTACTGTAATATGTTACAGTATAATTTATTCATGCTCCAAAGTACATTAGGTAAAATAATGAATTTGTAGTGCTGGAAGAGTTAACTCAAATCCTTTGAAAGTCAATGCAGTTTCTCATGTTGAAGATTAAGGTGGGGCTTTTGCCTCAATTAACTGTTTTTCAGTTGCACTAAATGAGCAAGATTCCATTTCGGTTGGAAATACAAAGTGCTTGTCAAAATGCCATTTCCTACTGAATTTCAGTTTCCTGCCCTGGGAAAACAATCCCTAATAGCTTCCCTCCACCTTCATTGACTAGCTCCCTTCACATTTTCCCCACTTTCTGGAATAATTATAGGAATTCCTAAGCATAAATATGCTTTCTTGTAAAGAATATTGTTTTAAATTAATTGTTTGGACAGGAAAGCTATTCAGAAATTAAAACGCACTGTTTTCCAGCTATTGTGCTATAGTGCCTCCTCCTGCCTTGTTTGTGATCCTCACCACTTCTAATACTGCAATGAGTTCCTTTTGTTGTTCATTGCATAGAATTCTATGGCTTGATTTGTTGTTGGTTTCTTTTTACACAGAAATTAGATCCTTTCACCCATATAAAAATCTATATACACTGGATCAGAATCAGGGATGGGTACGAATTGAATTACACGATATATCTTATCCTTGAAATGTTAAGAGGAAAATACAAAGTTTATTTGCCCAAAGTTAAGTCCCTAATGTATTTAAATTTATTTGAGTTTGTAGCATTCACTGCAAAGTTTTGTTTTATACTACCTTTTCCTTCTTGAAACCATCAGAAATTTCTGTTTTACTGTAAAGATTGCAGTGTGTTCGAAGCAGGCCAGGACTTCCAAAGCATTATTTAAATGCCTCAGCTGAATACCAGCATTCTTTCATCCTATTTCACACACTGAAGTACCAAAAGGGTAAATAACTTGCAATATCATTTTTGACTGACTTGACTTTGAAAAAGGCACAACCTACATAAACAACTGAGCAGTTGTTAGGTGCTAAAATGGATCTATAAATGATCCCATGTGCTAGTCTGCTAATGCTGGTAATGATTATAAACACCTCAGTTCATCATATTAATGAGTTATAGCCAATAGAAAAAGACAATATCTGTAACTTTTCCACAAACTTAGTTAAATGTCAAGGTTTTTAAAGGCCTAGTTAGCAAGTATATTAGATGAGATATGTCAGTTTCCCAATTTACGACTCTGACTTGTCTCTTGTGATTCCTTATAGCCTCTAGCCATTCTCCTCTTACCTGAGGCATTCTCTGGCAAAAACCTGATGCTTCCAGTCATTCTGCATTCTTGTGTTCCTTCAAAAATAATTGGACAGGCACCTCTCCATAAACAATCATCATTAGCCACATAAGGTACACAGATAAGAATACCATACAAATAAGTTTCAATAGAGTGTCTCGAGCCAAATAATAATTATTTGGCCAGCATCCTAAAAATGTGATTGACAGGGAATTAATGCACTTAACACTTTTCCAGCAGGCTGTTAAAATTAGTTCCTTGATGCTCAAAAAGTCCTGCTCCCAGAAAAGTGACACCGACATTGACCAGTGAGTTTGTTGCTGTTCGGTAACCTGCTCCATTTCCAGACTATATGATTAAAGTCATTATGGGAACTGTCAGTAGGAGGGAAAAAAATGAAAACTGTCATAAGAAGCAACTGTTGGAAATCTTAGGGTTTTTTTATAATGCTAAACTATTTTAAAATATTGTCTGTAATTTTAATATCACAATATCCAGACACATAATAAGGATCCATATAATAAATGGAATCCTTTGAGGCTGCACCATAACTGGTACACATAATCTTCTTTACTACATATAGAATAGAAAGGAAATTAATAATAAATTTCCTTTTACTTGAAGGAAGAGTGAATTAGCTTACCAAAATAATCCATATTTTAAAATAATGTTTAAAACCTCTAAATTAAATAAATAAAACCAGAGAGAGGGGAGAGAAAAAACAAGAATTAATAGTGGCAAGAATTTTGTTGAAAGAAAAACCCATCAACATAATGATTTTAAACATCAGTCCTAAAGAGGCAGCTAGTTGCTTCACATGAATGTACTGAATTAGAAAGGCAAAAATGTCCTAATATCAACTCAGAACTTTTCTATATGTATTTTAATATTTGATGCAATTATACAGCAACAATTTCACAGAATAGCTCTCAAATACCCCCTAAGCTCTATTTTAATTGACCCACTGAATGCAATGTAAATTGTTGTCAGTTATATAGAAAACACAAGACTTAGGTCATGCACTGCTCAGAGCATAAATTATAGTGTTTGTCTTGTTTTTCAGTATTTTCTGAGGTTTTACTGACTTTTTTAAAACAAATTTGTAGTTATTTAAATCCTAAGGTCTTTAGTTTCAGGATTCTTTTGCTTCAGTGTACAGATCTGACCCTTTCATTACTTATGTTTAAAATATTTTTATAGATCAGAAGGGGGCTTAAGAAGATAGTGTCTTTAAAACAATAATACCAACACTATAATTTTCTTATATTTATTTTCCTTTTCTCACCTGCTATGCCTAGGTTTTGACATTAAGAATATTGTGTTTGATATTTTCAGCATTAAAAACCACTTTATGCTTTGGTTCCATTTTACTCCCAGTCAGAAAGATCAGAAAAAGCTCAAGTCACACAGTGAGAAACTTTATCCACTGAATGAGACATTATCCATTCCACCAGACTACAAATCAAAGAGTATCTCTTAGGCTGCTTAAAAATTCATTTTAAAATCTGATCCTGATTGTACTTTTATGGTAATTTCATACCATCAATCATCCTTTTACCTTTAGTCTCTAGGTCCACTGCTTTCCCCATAGATCTCATTCACTCTACCTCATTATAATTCCTTAGGTGAGAAAACAGGGTAAGAAACCTTAACAGAAAATGAGAGAAAGATGTAAATTTCTCGAGAAAAGTCAGGTTCACTAAGAAGCATAGCTAATGATATGTTCTGATCTATGTTTTTTTAAAAAAAAATAAATTAGAAGATGGAGAGGGATGGAATCAAGTGGAAAACACATTTCCCATGCAAATAATGTGTTTGTCATCTGTATTCCAACTCAACAATATCATTTATACAACTAAGCTGTCAAAGTATCTTCTTAGATAGACTTCTTAAAAAAAAAAAAAAAGGATTTTTAGAGTTCCACAGAACTTTTCCTAATTAAGAGCTAAACTTCCTACAATTCTGCACTTTCTTTTATAACTGAGGCTGACCCATCTTTGCTGATACTGCAGACTATGTAGATTGTAATATTTAGGAAATGGAACCAACAGCAGATTACCAGCAACATCCTGTTCAAAATCCCTTCCTCACACCTAAAGTTACACTCTATCACTATATAAAATGGATATATAACCTCATTTATTTCTTCAGCAGTGCTTGTGCCTCCACCAAGAAGCAGGTGATGACAGGAAGGGAAATATACTGTGTGATGTTCTGTCGGCCAATTCTCAGTGGCATTAAAATTCTTGGAAATATTTGAAATCTGGTCTATGTATGGTGGTTTCTACACAACTCATACTTTCCCAGAAGTCAGTATTATAGTTTCATTCTTTCCATTTGAATCCTGGCCATAACAAAAAGCCTTTATTACGGCATTGAGAGATATGACAAATAACGAATCCACTATTTGAGACATATAGACTGGAAGAAAAACTGTTGTTAATCACAAGGGAAAAGAATTATTTTTTTCCAGTACTGTGGGCCCATCCATTGTACAATTCCTAATGTCTAAACCACTGAATACTGGTAATAGCAATAATCCCTCCAAAACGGTTTGTTACCAGGAGTTAGTGACCAGTTTCTTAATGGCCTGAGGGGAAAAGATTTTTAAAAGCTGTATTCACTGTTTCCTCTCAGGCAATTTAACTGGCTGCATTAAACTGTATTTTCATTGAGCTTCCTAACATTTGTACTCTGATAAAATTCTAGTCAGGGATGGGAATGAGGAGGCAGTGGAATATGTCATCGCTGTACTTTGTAACAGAAACATTGAAAAAAAGTTATTGAGTGTTTTACTACTCTGAATGATATTAGGATTTGGCACTGATAGTAAAATAAATTTTAAAATCTTTAAATATCATGTAAAATGAAAAGCTATTAGCAACTTTATCTAAAGAAAGCATCTTAAGCTTGACGGTGTGATGTAATACCCTAGACACAGTCAGGGAATACAAGAAAAAATATTATGTGCTTTCATGCAAAATCAAAACGCTAATCTGAGATACCCATTCATTTTCATAAACCAGGTAAAAACCGTACCTTATTTGGAAGACTATCTCGTGCTAGTGTGATACATGGTAATATAAGAAGTTAATAAAACATAAGTATAGGAGGGCATATAAAACAATATACAGTTGTAATTTGTATTTTACAGAGTTAATACATTGTTTCATAAAGTGCTTCCAACTATGTCACTGATGCACAGGCTTAAGCAACTGGCATTTTTTTTTTAATATGCATGCTTTATCCATACTTCATTAAAAAGTAGTTGAAAATACTATACAGCACAGTGCTCTATTAAAAGGTAAAGCACGAATATTCCTTCACTGTTCTAGTTGTGTAACAAGCTGTAAGTCAATCAAACACATAAACACCACTGCTGGTTCCTCTGTTTGCCTCCAGAACTCACTGAGTTTAAATGAGTTTGGTTTTTGCTCACATGGGTAAAATGACTCATTAATCAGAAACTTTTTCCCAAGTATGGCAATAAAGTCAAAGGAATGATTGGCATTACACAGAACAGTCTGTAACACACACACAGGAATACAGGCTCCCACCAGGCACAGCAAATTAAAACAAAACAAAACATTCTGTATCTTTGCTTGCGCTATATAGGATGAAGAAATGATAGAGAAAAGAATGACGCATAATGCGGGGAAGTGGGGATGACTGAAGAGAATTTGAGATTTCTGGAGTCCCAGCATGAACAGAAAGACTCAATTCTGGGGAACTCTGAAAATAAGCCTTATAGTTCTGCTGAAAGGTTGTAGATGGCACAATCCCAAGCGAAGTTACTTTTGTGTAGGAGACTGATGTGAGGGTTTGTTGGGATAGAATTATTCAATTCATGCCCAGCCTGTGTGAGACGCTCAAGTAGCCGGTACCACAATCCAGCTGCATTATATGCAGTGAGACTTAGTGAAACTGGCTTTTCCATTAATCTTACTTTTAATAAAGTGTTATTGAAGCACTTTTCCCCGTCAGGTGCCCAGTTCAAGTCTCGCTACCACACACCATAGGGGAGAACCCTATTCCCAGCAATTTTGGATCTACCATAACTACCATATGCGGTAGATTATAGTTTTACAGAACTATCAAGTGTTTTAAAACTGCATTCTTGTGCTGAGATGGGCTGTCCATTTGAACTGTATCATCAACTGAATTAGGGTGAGTAGAGTGAACTGTATCACACAAAAATTTAGAAATACATAGGAATGGTGCTTGTTAGAAACACACCATTCAGGCACTTAAGTCACTCACAGGACATCTGAAGTAAATAGTGGTAATAAGCAGTATAAAAAAATAACTTAATTGGAACAATTAGGTAGCAACATTGGAATTTTTATACAGTTAAGTGGCAATATGAAGAATACAAAGAAATATAGCAAGAAGTGAAGTGCTTATACTTCGAGAGCAGAGACAAAGGTTTTCATGGGAAGCAAAGACTAAATACCCCTGGGAAAGGCCCTAATCAAGAAAAATATTTGTGTTTAAGAGTAGATCTTATGTTATATTTACAATTTATAATTAAACAATCTGAAACATTTTTCTTTAATAAGATAAGAGTAACTGCACTTTTTTTTTTTTTCCCTTTTGTGTTAGATATGAGGAGCTTGAAAACTTTTTGGGTTTTGTGGTTTTCCCAGCCTTCTGAATCCTCAAAATATCAGATGTTAATTCCAGTTTTGCTGGAGGATATCTTTGTGGATGTACCTTCTGTACTTTAATTGAACTGATAAGAGAGAAGGGACTGAACATTTAATAATACATTCTTCCTTCAAAAAATTAATGAAACAAGAGTATAAAACATTAATGGAATTACTTCAAATTAAACTATCCATAGAGGGTGCTAAATATAAAGGGCCAGGTCATTTAGGTGACTGTACAGGTTAAGGGCTCTGTTTGGAGAGAAGGGGTTTGGTAGAAATCTGGGCCCCACTTGACATCATTTAATCTCTAACCCCATTTGTCTGAGGCCAGGCAAGGTATCCAAACATTCAACTGAGTGCTAGTTCTTTTGAGCTGAGGGACTTTTTGGATGGAAAGCTGGGCAGAGAATAAAAAGGAAGTGGACTAAAAGCAAGAGAAAGACATGGTATTTGCTTAGCAACAGAGTTAGCTCAATGGCATCTGATTTAGATACTCTGAAAACAGAATTAATTGCGTGCAATTTGGTTCATCTCTGTTAAAAATTAAACACTTTGTGTTAATTTTGAATAGAAAGACACTTAGAAGGTGGAGTGTTTGTCTTTTGGCTGTACAAATCTTAATCATTCTAAGATCTTGATTATGCTATCCAAGACTTTGGATGCAGCAGTATTCATTTCACACTCAGCTGACAATTTCTATCAAAAGACATCTGAAGTAGGAAATGTTCCTGCTTCTGATAGCCTCCATAGAAAGAACTGTACTGGTGATAGCAACTTGATGTCTAGACAATTTTCTTCCACTGATGACAGATCAACAGCTGATGACTGAGGTGGGAATTCAAAGCTATTGTAGCTGGTGGATATTGTATTTAACAGTGTTGTTGCAATTTACAGAGATATACAAACTGACAGGTACAAAACCAAACATTTTAAAGTTACTTTTTAAGAGGATTTTGCCATAAGGATGACTGTATTGTACCAGTTGTTTTGGAGGAAGTAGTTTGCTCAGGAAGACTGGCAGACAAGAGCCCTGCTAGTGCCAATGCAGTGATTCTTTGCTTACTTGCTTTGCTCCTTACATTCTCCAAAGAACTCTCAGCTTGTTTCACTTCCCAATGATTTATTTAAATTTCAGTGAGATGATGGAGCATGGGAAAAGACCTCCTATTTCATGGCTGACCCTCCTTTCAAATCTCCAGGCTCAAACAGAATTGCATAGCATTATGTGACCCTTTGCACTGACTGCTTTGTCAAAGCTTTGGCCACATACTACGAAATTGGTCAGTAATGAAGTGATCTCTATCATAATTTCTGCAATATTAGCAATAATGTAAGAAATACAGCACTTCTATTAAAAAAAAACAACACAAGCAAACAAAAACAACCAAAAAAACAATACAAAAGAGAGAAACACACAACAACTTGGTTTTGTTTAAAATCTTTTTCTACTTTACTCCTCATGCTAATATATTTGTGACAAATATTATTTTCCCAGATGACACTTGTACAGTAGGTCTATAGGAAATGTCAGCTAGAGAAAAAAACATCCTGCATTAATGTGCATTCTGAAAGCCATCTCATTATTTCTCATGCCAACTAGAGCTTACTAAATAACAAAACAGAATGCAAATAATAAAATAATGCAATTAAGCTCATATAAATTTGGGGTGCTCCAGAAATAGTAGAGAAAAATTGCACACCATATTTATGTATGTATGATTATATTAAGATGGGGTACTGATTTTATGCACACTTTATATTCTTATCACTCAAATAATGTGGGAAAAAAGAGATTCTAAGGTGATACTGTGCTATGGAATGACATACAGTGATGAGTACAATGGAATCTGTCAGAGGTGATCTTTATGGATCATTTAAAAATAAATTTCTGTTTGGTAATTGCAGTAGGGACAAAAATGAAAATTTTTTTTAAAAAATCACCAAGCTTATGAGATTTTTAAAACTTAGTAAGAGTTATTTCTTAATCTTTTTAGCAGATTAGAAAATATCTAATATTTGCAAGAATTTTTTTCCCAAAGTTCTGTTCTGAAAGAGACAATGAACAGTCATTCCTCGTTCTCTTTCTTCATGCTAGTAGTGATTATACAGGCCTCCAGCTATTCTTCTTTTAGCCAACTCTTACTAATTGATGTAAACCTTTCTCTTACAGAAACTATTCCCTGCCCTCAATTGTCTAGATGCTTATGCAGAGTTCCAAGGACAGACTTCCAGAAAACAGGAGTATATATACAGAACTAGTCCCCTGAAAGTGATGAATGTCCAGTAGGTCTGTACAGTTCATCCTGCTCTTAAGAATATAAAACTGTTATTTTTCATAAATGTGCTGATCCAGAAACTAAAGCACAGGATGACACGTTACAGTGACTGTGCAGTGTTCTCCAACAAGACAAATTACTGTCATCTATTAAAAGGATTTTTCTTTAGATATTATTTTAACAAGGAAGGTTCACAGCGTTCCTGATACTAAAATCAAAAAAAGTATTTAGGGCAAAAGAAACATTCTTTTAACTATTTTAAAACCCATCTAATTTTAGCTTAAAGCAGAAAACAAAATAAAAGCTGGTTCAAAAGACTACACTCATCCACTCAGGGAACTGTGCTAGTGACCTGGCTCAACAGTTAAGAGTGAAGAGTCACTACAGCCTGGAAACTAGAAAGAAAATAATTGCCTATCAGATATTGACACAACAGTAATAAGAAACTTTGTGCAAATAATTTCATAGAGATTAGAACATGCCTGCATGTGGCCAAATGGCATATATCCTGAAGTGGAGCTCAGTTTCATGTGAATGGCTATACCTAGTAAGGGAAATCTCCTTTTCTTCTGTGCTAATAATAATCTTACCCATAACTGTTACTCTTTACATTATGGGGCTCTTAATTAAAAAAAAAAGCTTGAGTTCCCACCACATATACACCGATATGTTATGAAATTAATGTGATAAGCAACAGAAATAAGTGTTGATTCTCACTGGATTCAGTAAAACTACTCTCTCTTCTTTCTGTTCGAACTTTGCTTTACAATAATTCTCAATCACAAACACAAGATCTAAGCAGTAGAGAAATATTTTATTAAAAGTATAATTACATATACATACATATTTACACACACATAACATTACAGGCTCTTGCTATTTGCCTTTTTGTTTCTTTAGTGAACTATCAAGAAAATTTTAAGGCTGAATTTTTTTGAAATAATGAAGTTGGAGACTATTCATTAAGTAAATGTGTGAAGTTCACAGAGTCATAACTGTCCATGAAAGGAATACTGGAGAAAAATCTTTTATAAAGCTAAGAATTTTAAAACAAAATTGGTTTTAAGTTGATAAAATTAGTAATATTTACATTCAGATCACTTTATATTTAATCCTTATTATATTTAACAAGTAAACATAAATGAGACTTAATACAGTTATGGGAATTAGCAACAGATTTAGCAACACAAAGCATATCTAAGGAGTTAAACATAAGCTATTTTTCTAACATGTTAAAGATTATAAGCAATAGCCTTAATTTTAAATAATTTGAAGGGGTTTAGGTGCTACAGTAGGGAACAATCAAGTAACAAGACACAATTTTCTCTGCCTTCCAGCAGATCCCTCTTTATCTTGTGTATTGTCCTCAGATTTGCTTGTTGGATCTAAGTAAGGATGTATTTCTTTTTAACAAGTGGGAATATATTTTCAACCCATTTATTCTCATCCTGTTGCTCTTCAGTACCCTAAGAGTATTTTTATTCTAGCCTAACATTAAGGACTTCAGAGAAAGCATTTTAGAAGTTGTAGACTGTTGACTAGCAGTGCCCTGAGAGTTACTTTCCTTCCATTCTTTCTGCTTTTTGGCAGAATTACTTTTTTTAAAATAATTTTTGTAAAGCAGCATTCTTGGATTTGAATTTTGTTTTCTATTGTTGAAAATTCTTTCTGAAACCAAAATAATATAGCTTTGCATCTGTTAGACAGGCTCTACAATGTTGAAAAGATAAAAAATTTATTTTGGCTGGTAAACTGAGCAAACACAATATGGAAGTTAAAGAAAAAACATCTATAAAAACTATATTTTTTAGATGTTACATTTTTGAGAAAGCACACAGCATAAAGAAATTTAACATGCTTTTGCATTAAGTTTGATTTATAATTTTTAAATTGTTTGTGTATATTTTGGGATGAATTAAAAATTTAACTCAAATATGAAAAATACAACTAGCTTGTTTCTGTGACATCTTCTCCCCCCCAACCCCTCCTTTTTTTTTTTCTTTTTATCTGCTTCTCCTGTTGACAAAATCTCAACTACTTTCAATATATTGTTTTTCTAGTGTCTCAAATGTGACCTTGATCACCCCTTCTTCAGAACACTCTTGTCACAGCCAGCCACATTTTTCAAGAGTAATTCTAAACGGCTTGAGAATGTATTCAGTCTTCAGCTCTAACTATACCTTTTTCTGTTCCTTGTGTTCAGTCTGTCTTGAGTGCTGCTTTACCCCAGTGTACTGTTTTCTTTTGTGCCCATATTTCTAAACAAGTCTATTTAGGTAGTCCTTTTCATCAATTGTAACATCAAACTCTATCATTACGTGTTTCACTTTAAACAAAACAAACTTCCTGGAATCCCATAATATCCTAACTTCAGAGCAGCTGTCTACCTAGTAAGATAAAGAGCTAAATTCATTACCATGTGCCAGCATCCCTGGTTAGCTAAACTCAGCTAGCACTGGAAACAATAGCCCATAAGGAAGGGTGAAACATGAGCCCTACAACGCAGGAGTCCACAGGCTCCTTTTCCCAGGAGGAAATCCTTTCCCCATTGGCTGTGGAAAGCCAAGCACAGCCCTTGATCTAACACATAACAGTGAGGAACTACACTTTCAGGAGGGCCGTACTCAGTATTTTAATCTGAAAACTTCTTTCTTCCTAACTGTATTTAATACATGCACTGTCTCTGCCATTGCTGATCCCACCCACTATCCTGAAACAAAAGCAGAACTTGTATGGTCGAAAACTTTGCTAGTAATTATTGTCATCCCAAAATACCACGTTGCAGTATCATAATGTTTTACTGAAACATTTTCTGTGCTTTTTATGAAGTATCATGCATTTATCCTCATAAGATAGAACCTGCCAAATCAGGCAGAAACAGATGTCTCCTGTTTGAGATAGCATGTCTCTGACCTATAAAAAAAGCATAAGACATCTCAGAGCAGGATTATCATACAGTTCTGCCCTGGTTTACAATCTGAAACAGTTACATGAAGTATCTACCCATTTTCAAAGGCAGATAGAGTTCTGTGTTGAATACTTTTTTTTTTTTTTTTTTTTTAATTCTCTACTATTTGTTGCTTCCTAACTAAAACCATTTATTCCCTTTTAAAATTCTATTAAAATCTGGAACACAGTACATTATGAGCTGCTAGACTTCCTATGTGCATTTAAAACACGTATGTATATATATATGCTAATCCTTATTTAGGAAATGTATTATTGATTACCATCTCAATAACTAGAAAACAACTAAAAATGCACTATGAACCATCCTGAAAGTAAAAAGATTGTATTTCATAAAAATATTCTTCGACAGACATAAACTCTGAAACATGTTTTCCTGACTTTATTTAGGGACTAAATCTGAAAAACTCACTTATTTAATTTGTTTCTATTTCCATTATGTGATAAAATAAGTGAAAGGTCACAGGCCTTGTTGTCAGCTGGCAAAAAATGGCAAGCTAACAGAGAAATTCTTTATGCTAGCTGAGGATGTACCCCCACATTTCTAAACATTAATTATTAGCTATTTTAGAACAAATTTTTAATTTAAAGAGTACGACCAATGGACTTTGGAATATATACATATAATGCTGTGAGGCATACAGCCTGTAATTACAGAAATGAATGTTGGAGTAATAGCTAAAATTACTCTTTGCTAAGATAATCGATGTTCCCTCTAGACAAAAGAAATGCAAAAGGCTTCCTATCTGCACAGTAACTTTTTACAGTGGAATTTATACAAGTATGTAGGGAATTCACTGAAGAGCAGATAGTGACAAATGCTGTAGAAGGAGACATACATAAGCTAGAAAAAGGCCATATACAAGATTTGTAAAGCAATGGTGAGGTGATAAACCTCATGTAATACAATCAAAAATGGTCTTGGCAAATAGGAGCAAATAAGGTAAAGCTGACATGAAGTTTTAAACACAGAGAAGGATCCAAATATGTAGAGAAGAAAATCACTTTGAAGGCTGGACTGATTTCTATGGCATGAAATTTAAAAGTACAGAATACAAAATAACATATTTTAGTGACTAAATGTTGAGCAAGATTGAGTTAAACTCCTGAGTGGGTTCAATTTTCAGAAGTATTGTTATGTAAATATTTAAAGTCTGAAGTAAGAAGTTGTAGTTACTGGGAATGACACCATTTAATGACCACTTTGGAAGTAGGAAGTCCAGGACCTGTGCTGCAGTGCAGAAGCACAAGTACCTCCCACTTGGAACATGATTCTGACTGCAATCTCCTTTGAGATCTTGGACTAAAAGGGGTTTATTAGTGTCATATTATTGTCACTTTTCTAAATCACCTTCAGCTCAGCTAATCCCACCTCTGTCAGAAAGAAACAGGCTGCCTGTGCATTTGCTGCCTTGTCAGATTTCCTCTGATGCTCTGGCAGCTAGTACCATGCTCTGACTGGAGATTGTAGGGCTTGCTTTGACTCATCCATATCCCTGGAAACACAGGTTTGAAGAACTGGCCTGAGCAGCCACAAATCTGGCTACTGGGTTTGAATGTTTGCTGGAATGTTCTTTAGGGATATAATAATTTTCAATTTTCTGCTTAATTCCTTTACCAGCCATAACAAATCATATCCTATAGCGAATAAACTATTAGAAATATACAGTGGTATGAAGTTTTTTAAAAGAAATATTTATCACACCAGAATCTTACATGGCGATACGTAAACAGAAGTCATCTCTTCTCCTTTAAGAGTCCCTGCTTTGCTGGAATTTTCTTTAGATAGAATTTCTTCAAGCATCAGTCACTCCATTATCTCAGCTCTTGCAATACTGTATAGAAAAAGTCTGTGACAAACAACACTACTTTGTGGCCTTGTCTTTACCTAGTATAAGATAGCTCTTCTCATCTCAGTTGGATGCAACAGTGCTAGTTTCTCTTCTTTCTAAACAGGTTCTCTTCTCTATGAAGAGCACTCTCCTCCATTTCAGAGTCTGCACTTAGAAGTGCAGTCTGTTTCAGTGGCTCTTGTGAATATTTGAAGTCCTTTCTTGTTTAGAAAGTTCCTTTACTATATTTAACAGTAACACTGCAGAGAAGCAGAGAAGCTCAGTATGAACTGACAACATTGTAGAGACAAATTATGAAGTGTCACGTGAATCTGCCTGCTCTTCTGCTCACAGCTCTGTGATAGTTCCCATGTCTTACACAGCTCAGTCCAATATTGTGTTACAAAAAGCAATCACATTTTCTCCCTACTAGTAACTCTAGCAAGATCTGTAGCATACAGATGTATAACCATTTAACCACTTAGCATTTAGTTTATCAGCCATGAGGATATTTTTTGGTTTTTAGTTAAATTAGGTGAATCAGTTTTATAGTTTGTGTTGACATAATGCAATAAAATGCTAGTCAAAATAACCACAGAATGTGTATAGAAGGTGAAGCTGTATTGTAGAAGAAAGAGCCCTCTACCTCAATGAATAATTCACTTGTGAACCACGGAGGTGATAAAAATCTGAGAAGACTAAATAAACGTAACCTGCACCACAAAGCTTAGGAGTGCTGAGCAGAGGCTACTCATTTGAGCTTAAAGACAGGGGAAACAGTTTGGTTCTAGCTGCCCTGCTGAAAATGCCAAGACTGTTATCTACTGTGTTAATATAATCAAAGCTCTATTCAAAATCTCTTCAACCTCAGGTGCAAAGAAAATACTACAGCAGAAAAGCAGCTGTGAATTGTTTCAAAACCAACTCAAAAAAACAGGTAGAACATGTTGCTAATCCATGCTGATGACAAGACTGTGGATAATTAAGAGACCTTTACTCCATAAAGATCTTCAGTGGCTAGAGGCAGAGAATGTAGGAAATTTACCGTGGGCTGTAATAATTGCTGTCTGCCCTGGGAAATGGCATCAAGGCCAGAACAGTCATGGTTTCATGCAAGCACGTCCTCTAATTACTGAAAAACCTGCGTAGAGTCTCAATGTTAATCAGTCTCTCAGAGACTTCAGCTTTATGTGGTTAGTGCAGATTTATGGCATTTTTCTTTTCTTGTTATTAAAACTGATATTTCACAAGGAAGAAACTATCTGCAGACAACTGTTAAAATGCAAAGTTTCAGTCATAAAAGGGAACTGCAGGATTATTCTGAGACTATTCCATAGAGAACCCAAACAAGAAGGGTAAGAAACAAAATATCAAAGACATGAGGAAAAATGGAAAAAGAGGAGACTTTAAAATATTAACTAAAGACTCAACAGTTGGCCTATTGATTCAAGAGGTTATAGTGTAATTAATTAAGTGCTTGTTACAATTAGGGGAATAAACAGTGCAAATACTAATGCAACATTAATACATAACTGTAAAAAAAGCAAAACAAATATAGAGGACTGCATGGCCACATTATCAGAGTTATTTACATTGTTGTATCAACGATGTCCTTAGAGAACAAACCAACCCAGATATTTAAAATTCCATTACATGGCAACAGTTTGCTTCCTTTCACTAGTGCTGCAGTAACATACAGCATACAATTTCTGATTATTCTATTGGGATGATTTAAAATTATATTTTTGCCTACAATACCAAAGCAATTTTGAAATATTACACAAAATGGCCTTTGCCAAATTGTATATTTTATCAATAAGGCTTCAGATTTTCTACCAGCTGTGTTTGCAAATTTCTGGCAAATAAAGTGGAAAAAGTTGTGTCTCAAGCTTTTTTCTCTTACTCTTACATATTACATCAACCCCTACTTTCCAGAAGTACCTGCCACTTCATAAATAGTACAACCCTGGGAAAGTTCTCAGAAATGAAACCATAGAAGTTGTACAGTTCTGTGTCACTGACAGGATTTGAGAAGGGCCTGGGAGAGAGAGAGATAGATATGCTAGTCATACATCATTTAGTTGCTAGTTGTCATGATTTTTAAAAATATGAAATAACAGATCTGATTTGTCTACAGGCTTTAATTTACTAGTGATGGCTCACTGCTCCTCAGTGGCTTAAATTAGTATAAAAGTTATCTTTCTGGAAATACATGCATAAATACTGCATAAGAACTGACCATAAATTGTACTTATAGCCCAGAAAAATGGCACATTTACTCTGTATAGCAGAAGACTGTGCAAGATACCCAATTATCTATGTAGCAACAGGAATTTCAAAAGATGTAACTAGAATAAGCAGTGGGAATGCCTGAATCAGAGCACAATACAAGAATCAAAAAAGGATATGCAAACTGACGCTTGACATTGGCTCTTTATTCTGCATATGATGCTAATGCTTGAAAAGAAAATAAGGACTGAAATACCACCAATATATGTGCAGGAAAGATGCGTAATGCTTTAAAGTACCAAAAATTGTATGGAAAAGCAAGCAGTGTGTGTTCAAGAATTCTCTCCTCAGCATACAAAGCTCTTAGATATAAAGACATCTAGGACACTATCTTACATGAACTTACAGTCCATAACCTTAACTATGATGGTAGGATAACAAATCTTGTCATGCTCATTCAAAAGTGAAACACAGCTGCAGTATTTACTACCTGATTTACTCTGAAGATGCAATCAGGTACAACAATCGAGAAATATTAAAGCAGTCAAATGTTTTATCATCTGTAAAGATTATGACCAAGTCCAACTCACGACTATGTATTTCTCACTTTGGATTTGAATTTGAACAAACACCGGCTTATCTTGTCTCTCTTTATGCATAATTGTGACTGTACTTGAATTTGTACATTTCCACTGTTTAGCACATTAATTTTGAAACATGAAAAACTGAGTTTTACTGGGTGAAATACAATGTGAAGTGTCACCTTTATAAAGTACAGTATTCTCTTTATCCTATGATACATTACTACAATTAGAGAAAAGAGATGACAGCATCAAAAATATAAACAAGAAGTGAATTTTTCTAAAGACTTGGTTTGCTGCTTTTCTAGCCTGCCACTTCTGGCCTTATAATAAGAGATTATTCTATCTTTAAAATAAATGCCAGGTTTTTGGATAAGAAACTATTTAACTGAACAGAATCTTTTAAGACTGAACAGCAGGTTTATTTAGAACCTCTTCACTTATAAAAGAAGACACTTTACCAAAACTTAAAAAAGTTCAAACCACAATTCTTCCATTAAGCAGTGGCTTTATAAGAACATGTTTATGATTTTAATTTTAGTTCATTAGTTGTATAATGTTTTTTGCTTAATTTTCTTTTATAAACCATCCACAATTTTATGTTAATATCCTACCTTCGACTTACCTGTACTAAATATTGTAAATGGTGTCTTGATGTGTTTTCATATGCGTAAGTTATCTAAGTTGAGTGGACCTTGACTAAATGTCTCCTGGGAAGGGCAAAATACACAACTCTTATTTAACTTCAGTATGAAAATGGTTAATTTTCTTGGATCTTGACTGTGAATTCAAAACCTCTATTAGAATTTGTTACATGTATGTCATAACAATGTCAGTCTTTAGCTTTGCATCTAAGGAAACTGGTGTAAAAATGCTACGTATTTGCATACGAAAGTGACAGTAGTGTGAAGATTGTCCAATGAAAAATCAATGCCAGGCACATTCATTTTGAATAAGCAGTGTGCTCTCCCAAAGCCTAATTCATAAGAAACTGTCTGATGCAAACTTCTGGTTCACATTTAGAAAAGAATTTGACTCAACAGTTTTAGCCATGTGGCCACCACAAGACAAAAGCATTTACGTCAAAGCCTACTGCACACAATTTCAGCTATTACCACAGCAATAAGTCTTTTTCAGGATATATGGTCCTGAACTGTCATTGCCAGCTGTTGTCTTCAGTTTCAATCTCCAAAAATGTTATTTTGACTAGATAAGTAAGCAGTATAAAGGGTAAGGCTAGACTGGACCTAAACTCCAGTTACACTTAACACTTATCCCTGCAGATAGAGGGACAATAGTTGTCATCCCCCATCTCTGGACGTTTTATTTTTAGCCAGATCCACAAATAAGTGAAACTGTTCTTCCAGGGACACAGGGACACTGGCTTATGCTGCAGAACTGCTTCCCTGTTCTGGACATCTTGCAGCAAGTTAAAAATCTTCCTTCTCTTTGCATGGTAGTGAAGGAAATCAGGCAGATGTTACTGATTCCAGTGACACAACCATTCCAGCAGAAGCTCTGTGCCTCAGCGCTACTTCACTGAATTCTCTGGCTTCAGCTGTTCAGTTATTATTTTTGTATTATCTGGTAATTTAGATACTGTTATCATAGGTTCTTCAGCTTGTGTTAGATACTCTTTATATTCCCTAGAGTTTTGTATCCTGTTTTATACTTCTTCACTTGTTTTTATCAGTTGTCACCTATTGTGCCTCAGTATTTTACTCCTGGGTGCTTCAATTATATATGAGTGTGATTTGCTTCACAGCAGCTAGTTTCCATTTGCCATCTAAATATCTTTGTACATTAATGGAGTAACCTACATTTAACTTCAGAGACAGTTGTGCAAATCTACTGTATGTCAGCTTTTGGGTTGGTTTGATTTTTTAATTTTTTTTTGTCTGCTTGCTTTTATTTGATAATTGATTTCTCGCTGTTTTTCCCTCTGCTTTCCAAATTGAACGTAAAACTCTCCTAAAAAAATAAATTAAAAAAATAAAGAAACCAAACAAACAAAATATAAAAAAGTAGTAGAGGGCCCATCTGACCTAGAAGGTATGTCCCTTCATTCATGTACTTAATCTCAGCATGTTTTTTAAAAAAACATCTATTACAAGAAAGAGTAGCTTTTCTAGTTTTAATGTCTTAGTAGTAGCAGTAATTATTCACAAAGCTTGTGGTACCCCATAAGACTGAGTTTCAGAAGTGCTTTCATCCAACAATTATGTAGATGCTGTTTTCCCAGTACTCCTAAAAATAAGACACACTGAAAATAAAGAGGCAACGTCCCTGCTCTAAGAGTACTGCCTACACAGACAAATCCAGGTAAAGAAGAAGGCAAGCATAGGGGCTGGCATTGACATTTATATGAAAATCCTTTTACTTATTTTTGTGATTGTGCCCCTGTACTTGGCACGGGTGAGACTGCACCTCAAATCCTGGGTTCAGTTCTGGGCCCCTCACTACAAGAGGGACATGGAGGTACTGGAGCATGTCCAGAGGAGAGCTACCAAGCTGGTGAAGGGCCTAGAGAACAAGTCACATGAGAAGCAGCTGAGGGAACTGGGGATGGTAATTTTGGAGAACAAAAGGCTGAAGGGAGATCATCTAGCTCTCTACAGCTACCTGAAAGGAGGTAGCTTGGCCTCTTCTCCCAAGTTAGTAACAACAGGACCACAGGAAATGGCCTGAAGTTGAGGCAGGGGAGGTTCATATTGGTTATTAGGAAGAATTTCAATACTAAAAGAGTGTCAGGCACTGGAACAGGCTGCCCAGGGAGGTGGTGGAGTCACCACCCCTGGCGGTATTCAAGAAACGTGGAGATAAGGCACTTCAGGGCATGTTCTAGTGGCTGAGGTTGGGGGCAGTTGGTTTGTGGGTGTTTTTTGGTTGTGTGTGTGTGGCTGGTTGTGTTTGTTTGTTGGGGGTTTTTTGTGTGTTGATGGTTGGACTCAGTGATCTCAGAGGTCATTTTCAGCCATGATGATTCTGTAATTTTCAGAAAATATTTGCAATGTCCAGTACACATAAATGTGTTTGACACTTGTGTAATTTTTTTACAGAAATGTAAAATACATTGAAGGAAATTCAAGTAAACCTCACATCATGCTTCCCTATGTTCCTTATACAGTATCACAGGATAGAGAAGCAGAATCAAGTATCAAATTCTTGTAACTTTGACGTTAACTATAAATCAAGAATAAGTGCACTGTATTATCAAAAACATCTTTCTTTTAAATCAGGTATTTTTTTTCCTCACTTACTTGTCAGATATCTTTGCCTCAGTCTACGTTAGTCAGAAAATGTAATGGGTAGAAAATACACACTGAAGAAAAATTACCTGCCCACAAAGCTTATTTTCTGGGTTTCCAGATACTGATATGTTCAAACTCATGCTAAGTGTTGAGAGGATTAGGCAAAATTGGTATTAAGACTCATATAGTATTTTGTTAAGTAGTCATCTTGCTGCTTGCATCTGAATTTAATACTCAAACATGCATTTAATATGATGCCACTTTTCAGAAAAACATATAAAACAATAAGCATGTATTCTTATAGGAAAAAATAGTCTTAGTATTGGAAAAGCAGAAAATAGCTACATAGGGAAAAAAATATTCAAACCAAATTCAAAGCAAAAGCCTTCAATATATAGCAATATAATATTGTATTTTTTATTTATTTATTTTCAGAATCCCATGAGCTTCTAACATACCTTTTTAGACTATTTTAAAAAGTAATAATTTGGTAGGAATTTTAAAATAAATTGTTAATCTTTTATTTGAGTGGCAGTCTCCCTAATCAGGAAAGCAGCACGGACAAGTGGCAAGTAAATACAAATCAAAATGCATCAAGAAATAAATGTCTGAAAAAAATAAACAGGAATGCACTGGGGGATTTTCTGACTTCAAATCTGTGCAAATACAGATTAAGCTTAAGATGTTTGGTTATTGGTTAAACAATTTTTAATGAAATATAAAGACCTATGTGCTCTTAAATAGATAATTTATGTGCAATGTTATTGTCTCTCAAGGTTTAATTAAATGTTTGCCTTGTGGCTAATCAGCTACAATTAATAAATGAAGCCTATATTCATGTCACTGATAGGAATTGTTAAAATGGCCTTCATTAGAATTTCAGTATCACTTTTGTGGCTGGTTGATAACAATCTCATCTATCAGAACCTTTCACAAAATAATTTGTAAAGGATACTAAGACAAAATGACATTAATATAATGCAATGTTTTAATGACAATGCAATTATTTGAAGTTCAGTTTGGAGATAAGTACCTAGAAGTACTTAATGTGGAAGTATATGCATACAAAGTGCTTTTCATCCCTAAAGTTTCCAAAGTTCAATTTAAACAACTGCTATACCTAAAAAAAGCAACACTTCTTAGCCCTATGGATACAAAAAGAGTTTACACAGTGGAGCAAGAACATCCATTAATCCTCAGACCTGCTGAGCACAAAGGATTTTAACTATCTCTGGCATGACAGACTAAATGTCTCAGGACTATGTAACAAGAAACCATTATTTTCCTAGATGTGACCTTTCCATGCCTTTTTTACCCCTGCTACTCTAAGTTATAAACCTCAATAGGTAAGCATTTAAAATGTAGGTGAGCCTCCTTGGGTATCCTCCCCCTGAATGCATTATATAAATTACAGGCCAACTGACAACAGGCCAAAGGCAATGCTGGCTGTCACTGAGAGTGTTCCAGAAGTCAGCTAGAAAGAATTTCAGGTCTCCTTACCTCAAAAGACATCTGTTCGTCACATTTAGCATGTTATTTATCATTTATACTGCAGTAGTGCACAAAGGTCTTGGGGCTAGGCTCCATCATTAAATGTTATCTGTAAATAATACAGAGTTACTTCTTCGTGTCAGTGTTTAAGATGAGGGCAATCAACAACTGCGACCAGAACTACACAACAATAATGGAAGATGAGTTTTATACCAGTTAAGAATAAATCACCTTGAGGGACTGAATGCAAAACTTTAGTTTCAGTTTACTAGGGAAAAATACTATCTTTCAGCACACCTTTTGCACACCTTCTGAAATGAGCACCTTCTGCTGGCGGTCTTTCTGATTATCTCAAATGACTTTTTCACCAATTTAAGCATTATCCATCAAACAAGGAAGAGAACTGTAGACGATAGTTCTATTGTCATCACTTATGTAATTTATTTTTATTGCACCTCCTCTGATTTAGTTAGATTCTTGTTCAGCCACAAGTCATACCACGTACAGAATAATGAAATGCACTTACAGGAATCTGAAAGACTGTAAATACTGTCTTCTATTAGTATAAAGAAAGGCAAAATTAGTTACAGTACAGTAAGGATATTGGCTGTATATTTTGTCTCAGGAAATAAAAACTTATTTCAGAATAACTTATTTCTCTTGGGGTTGTAAAGACATCTTTATCTGTAAGTCACCACTCTTTTACACAGGCTTCCATTTCTTACAGAATGAAGACTATACAAATTAGTGTATTAGAGCTGTTTAACTCAGTACTCCATGAAACAAAGTTTGTCCAAACAATATACCAGAATAAACAGACAATGACACACTGAATATACAAAACAAAGTAACGCTTTCTAAATGTGATTGCAATGGATGTTTCTATCAGTTACTAAGATCAGTTCTACATGTAAAAAATGTTTTTAATGTTCTGTAGGATAAACAGTCTTAACCTGATTCTGATTACTATTTTCCATTCAGTCATGAAGTAGACCTTCAAATTCACTTGCCTGAGGCACTGAGAAGCTCCAGGTCTTTGAGGCTCATGAAAGAAAGATAACAATCACTGTTCAGGGGAGAGAGATCTTATTATATGTACCCTGTGGGTTTTTTTCTATCCTTTATCAAACTGTACCTTTGTGGGCCTTTAATTTCTTAATGGGTTGTTTATCCTTTCCCCCATAATTCATGATGATAAGCTAGATGTCACCCAGACATTGTTAAGGTGATGAAAAAGTTGTACTGCTGAGCAAAGTCAGTGATGTAGTTCGATTAATTTTTATAGAAATATTTCTAGACAGCTTTTGAAAGAAGGCAAATAATGCTACAAATGTTTCTGTAAGTGAAGATCTGATGCATACCTATAAATCTATGAGTGCTAATACCTGAAATAAGTTAATATTACCACAGAACTAGGACGATAAATTTCAGTTTAGAGTTAAAGGGGGGAGTAGGAAAGGAAGGAGTAAGCATACAAAGTGTGTACTGAGGCAGTTTTCTCAGTAATACCTGTGAGTTTACAATGACATGGTATGGAAGATTTAAATGCATGAATTTTGGAAAGCAATATTACTTGTGGTGCAATCATTCATGAATAAGTTTGCTATGTCTACTAAAACCTTTGTGCAAAGCCACCTCACTGTATATCATATACATGTCTCTCAGGTTAAAGAAAGTCTGATTTAGACACTTCTGAGATGTGTTACATTATCATGAATTCATTATAATTCATAATAGCCATAAAATGCAAGCGCAGTATCTCTGGACCTTCCAGGACTACAAAATCATGTTCCTACCCTCTTTTAAACAACTCAGAGCTCAAATCGTTAGACACGCAGAACAACAAGGCCTGAAAAGAACTTTTTCCCATAGTAGCCCTTATTTCAATGGCTGAAGAAATGCTAGTTTTGTAAAAAATTTTAAAAATCTACACATTTTCTCCTTTTTTTTCATTTGTTGGTTGTTTGTTTGTTTTTGTGGCATAGCCTCTTCCCTAGTATCTATTTCTACCAAGTACTTCCAGAAACACTCAGACTAGACTGTTACTGAAATAACCATAGCTCATTTTAGTAAACCATAATTATATTTGTCCTCCTTTAACTGTATCAGCTGTTAGATTTACTTGTTCAGAGCTAAACTGGGAAGCATTGCTACTTACGTTAGCAAGTGTTTAGTCATTAGTGCGGCCATTTGAAGTTAATGGAATAACTAACGTACATAAATGTTCACCAGCACATGAGAGTAGTATTAATGCAGTCCTGTTTTGTTAAATTTCCCATTACAGTGTTTGAACTGACAGAAGCAACGAGAGATGGAAGTTCTGATAAAAGCTTATGGTGTTTAATCCTTTTGCTCTAATGCTACTATGGAATACTTCCATCTAAATACTAGCTTCAAGGTACAGCAAGATGAAACATGACAAGAACTGTGAAGTAAAGATTTTGGAGACTTGTGTTCTCTGACAAATATTTGGCTTTTTCCTAAGCCTGTTATGCCATCAGTGGAGCTTGACGATGATCTAATATATCGATGCATAATATATATATAATAAATAGCAAGGCTTGAGATCCTTATAGTAGTTTTTGCACTGTAAGTTTGATCTTCATCAGCACTGCTGTATCAATCTCATCTCAGACAGAAAGCTAAAGGAGATACATCATGTAGAGACATTGCTGAAGTTGGTTAAACAGTGTGCAAGTGTCACATTAGAAGTATTTAGTCAGTGGGATTCTACTTTTTCAGATCTAAATATGTATTTGCTATAAAGTAAAAATTTTCATTTACCTGGCAAAGTCTCTCATGTGTGTAAAAGAAAACCATTTCTGATGGTACTTGGCCTATGATAACTACTTAGAATAGGAAGTTATACGTTTCACTAACATAGGAACATCAGAAAGGTAGAAATGTCTACGTTGCACATGTATTATACAAAGATGCATAAGAAAAACAAATCATTTTATGGAAAGATAACCCACTTTGAGAGTTCACAGGTTTCCTGTTACTTGGCTTTAAAGAAAGTTCACACAAAACTTTGAAAATTTAGGTTAGAAGTACTAAATGCAAAACCTTACAGGATTTATCTCCAGAAATCCTCTGGTTTTCTTAGTTTAGTTCTTAGTGAATTTCACTTGGTATTAAAACCCATAAGCCCTGGCAACTTCAGAGATCATTTCTGTTCCTACAGTCTATTGCGTCTCCGCACCTGCAGCCCACAGGATCCAGCACAAGCTTTTGTCCTTTTTTGTGTACTTTGTACATCTCTGTACACTGACTGCCGCCTGGTAGGATGCGCAGTGTTGCCCTCCTTCAGTTCCCTGATTTTGTATTGCTGACACTTCACCCTTCTCTCCTATTTTTTTTTTACTTTTTTAATTATTATTTTTTTCTCCATGTTTTTCTCCATTATCACTTTAGTTTTCACCAGGTGTCTCCCTCGTTCCCCTCTTTTGGGTTAGAGGAGTGGGGACACTTAAATTTTTTTTCAGCAGTGGACAAGTTAGCAGGTGGTAGGAAAATAAAGACTACCAGGAACCAAAGATACAGCTAAGGAGTAGAAAAACAGACTTGTATAGTACTGTGCCCCCTCTGGTACATTCAGGGACAATTTGGAGATAAGAGATCCCTTATAAAATTTCAATACCTACAAGTATCATTACACCGTATTTTACAAACTTTAGTTCCATTTACTTTTTAAATATAGTTAAAGTAATAGTGCATAGGTTCTTAACTAGCTTTATGAGCAGAATTCCAGAGTATCCAAATATGCTCTAGTAAGTTTTTGGCATTGCCACATTTAAGCACAGACGGTATATTTGCAATTCATTTTTCACCCAACCATTAAAGCTGTATAAACATTTCCTAAGGGTAACAGCTACTCAAAATGATCAATATATCACACTTTTTGCCTCTTTAGATTACTTTTTTGAACATGCCAATATCTGAACATGAATTTTAGCTCAAATTAGTTTTTCACTCAAACAGGTTTTGCAAAGCTGATCTGCTATAAAATATTATTGTTCCTTGAACATTATTGCTTACAGAATTGGAAGACCTACACCAAAGACAGGGGAAAAAAAGTGTTAGCAATTGAAATTTTATTTTTATTCCATGAACAGACATTTTCTCCCTTCAGAACTTCGAGGTGAAACATTTCTAGACCAATTATATTGTAACAATATTGTAATAGGAGTTGTTTTTATCAAGTGCAGAAAGGCTACTGCCTCCTCATATTACTAGATAGATGCAGACTGCCTTTGGTTGTTTGGTAAAAGCTGCCCTCTCTAAGTTATATATCGTTTGGCATGTAGGATCCTAAGAACACATCTCCATTAAAAAAATCTTTATTTTCTTCCAAGTCAAAGGAATTATATACATTTAATGCTGAAGCAGACGTAGTGTAAAATGGCTGCTTGTGAAGTACTTCACATACTGTCCCAGAATATTACCAGGAATTTTAAATCTGTTTTATCTTTTCAGTGTTACAAGTTTTCTTTATATGTTTACGTATAGAATACAAATAACTGTGTCATTGAAGTGCTTCATCCAAAATGCCATATAATAATAAGCCAAATGCTTAAATGAAGTCTAATTAAATTACATCAATACATGAAGCTTGCAACCTCATGAAGAAAACATCTGCTTGCCAGGCTCTATTTTGCTGCCAACGTATATATGTATTGGGTTTTAGGAGAGGCCCCTGTTAATTGGAATTATCTGTCCTTTTTTAAATTCTATGTTAACTGAGTTTTCTGTTGTCGAGTCAGTGTATTGTCTATGACCAATGTCACATTGATTAACAACTGTTATCCCATTTACTCTTTGTATTGCTCTTAGAGCAATACTAGCTTTACCTTTTTGATGTAAATGTCTTAATGTTCCAAGATCTTCTAAAAATGAGCACTGATAGTGTATACAATGTCTTGACATGTTCATTCAAAACCATCTAATGCCAGTTTTCTTCAAGTAACAGAAGCTGAACCATCCTCCTACATTATCATTTGAATAGAAATCAAGTTTTCAATACAACTCAACATAACTACATCAGCTGCCATCTTCCCAAATGCACAGAATTATTAAGTATATGTTTTCACATTCAAAGTTTGTCACCAACTATGGTAAAACCTGCCATCTTCATCCCTTAATAGTGTCTATTCAGATAATTTTCAATATTTTATACTTGAAAAAGCTTTCATTTTCCTAATTTTAAATCTATGGACCATATGCATATTTCCTTTATAATCTTTAACTTCCCACAGCAATTTTCTACAATTCCTAGCTTCCAATGTACATGTATAATACCACATTCCTACTTCTTTTTATAGATTTTTCCCTTGTAAACCACCATGCCTTTTCAACAAATGTATTCCTTAGTTGCGGGCTTATGACTTTGGGGTTATCTGAGCTAACATCCTTAAGTGGTTTCCAATTATCATTTTCCCAGTTCAGATTAAATTCTTTCTCCCAACAGATTTACCTCATAACAGTATTCACCCTTGTAAGATTAGCCCTTTAGAAGCAGTAGGTATATATATTATTGGTTTGGACTTATTTCTGTTTGCATGTAACAAATGTGATCAAATTGTTATCAGTTATACCTAAATTATGGCTAATTTTTAGTTCCATGATCAATTCCTTTTCATCAGTCATGATGAGGTCTAACACAGAATTTCCCTGTGTTGGATGCAATACTTTTTGAGTTTGGAAAGTGACATTTAAAATATTTTGAAATTCCAAGTACATTTTAACACTGGCAGCATGAGACCTCCAGCATATGTCACTCAGATTGAAATTCACCACAATACAGCAGTGCTTCCTCTATACACTACAGATGGGTAAAGCACAGGTCATGCTGTTCTCTGGTGTGATTTGATATCAGCTAAGTACCCTGTCAACTTCTGACTTATCCATTAGAACACTGACCCATAAACATTCAAGATCATTTGTTTCTGATTGCCATCAACTCAGAAACAGGTAATGCCATTTTTAAAGTGCTTTCTGTCCACTTGATCCTTCCAAAATAGATTACCACAATTGCTTTTGACATTCCAGTTTTCCAGCCAGTTTTAGCCATATAAACTAGGTCAAATCTGTGCTAAAAAAATGACCTTTTCTGCTAGTGTCAAGTTTCCAACAGTAGAATAGAGGCTACTTTAAAAAAAACTTCTGTCCTTTACCATCTTGATTATGGTTTCTCCTATTTTCATTTGCACTTACAAAAAGCTCATTGGCTCCTTCTCATGATTTTCATTTCTCATAAGCTCCCACACTCCCTAGCCATCCCTTAGAACAGTTCCTTTCTTACAGTAAATTAAGCAGCAGCCTCTGGTCAACAGAAAGTGACAAAATTTACCACAAACCAAAAGCCTTCATGTTATGTCACTTACTTAGGGATTAGGTCTTTTCTGTGTGCTCTTTTCCCTTGCTCCAAAGTCCTGAAGGATGCTGGACAAAATCAGAGGTCCTGATTTTAGTATCAGTGTTTTAGTATCAATATTTGTTTAGTATCAATATTTTGTTTAATGTTTAGTATCAATATTTTTTAGTATCAGAGGTCAGAGGTCCGGCTCACTGCAAGTGTTCACCTGTGATCTAAAAGACTGTCCACAACCCTCCTGTAAGCACTGACATGGTGTAATCCCTGATCCTTTGCTCACCAACTTCAGAAATGTAGGTATCTTTGAGAGACGTTCCCGTTTGAGATGATCTCACTACAGCTCCAAGAAAGCACACAAGGAACTTCCAGCAGCTGGAGGACTCGTCAATGCCGAGGACCTCGAGCTGTGCCGATTTTTCACAAATTCCGCGTTTTTCATGGCCTAACCCGGGCTGCAGGCCCTGCCAAGAGGGAACCGCCCTCCGGCTTCCTCAGGCCTCGGCGACCGCCGGCCC